>NC_134485.1:57716731-57929231 GCF_040206685.1 Ascaphus truei
CACATCCCCCGCGTACCTACCCACAGTAACACACAACACATCCTTGCGTTTCAGCCCCCAGTGATATGCACAGTCATCTCCCGCCTGCCCCCGGTGATACACACAGACACCTGCCCCTGCCCCCAGTGGCTCACGTAGGGTTGCCAGGTGTCCAGTATTGAACTGGACTGTCCTGTATTCGGACACTGTTCAGTAAAAAATGAGAGGTAATACTGGACATGTATGTGTCTGGTATTACCTCTTCCTACTTCGTGACCTGACCGCTTGGGGAGAGAGGGTGAGGGGAGGAGGAGAGAGAATGATGGGAAGGGAGGGGGAGAGAGGATGAGGGGAGGGGGAGAGAGGAGAAGAGAGGGGTGGGGGAGAGAGGACGGGGGAGGATGAGGGGAAAAAGGGGAGGGGGGCGGTAGAGGATTAGGGGGTGGATGAGGGGAGGGGGCGGATAAGGGGAGGGGGGAGGCGGATGAGAGTTGGTGGAGGGGGGCGGATGAGGGGAGGAGGGGTGGGGGGGGGCGGATGAAGGGAGGGGGGAGCGGGGGCGGATGAAGGGAGCGGGGGCGGATGATGGGACGGGGGGCGGATGAAGGGAGGGGCGGAAGGGAGGGGGAGCAAATGAAGGGAGGGGGGGGGTGGGGAGGGGGAGCAAATGAAGGGAGGGGGGGTGGGGAGGGGGAGCAAATGAAGGGAGGGGGGGGTGGGGAGGGGGAGCGGATGAAGGGAGGGGGGGGTGGGGAGGGGGAGCGGATGAAGGGAGGGGGGGTGGGGAGGGGGAGCGGATGAAGGGAGGGGGGGTGGGGAGGGGGAGCGGATGAAGGGAGGGGGAGTGGATGAAGGGAGGGGGGTGGGGATGGGGAGCGGATGAAGGGAGGTGGGGTGGGGAGGGGGTGGGGAGGGGGAGCAGATGAATGAAGGGGGGTGGGGTGGGGGAGCGGATGAAGGGAGGTGGGGTGGGGGAGCGGATGAAGGGAGGGGGGGTGGGGGAGCAGATGAAGGGAGGGGGGTGGGGGAGCGGATGAAGGGAGGGGGGTGGGGGAGCGGATGAAGGGAGGGTGGTGGGGGAGCGGATGAAGGGAGGGGGGGGTGGGGGACGCGGATGAGGGAGGGGGGGTGGGGGAGCGGATGAAGGGAGGGGGGGTGGGGGAGCGGATGAAGGGAGGGGGGGGTGGGGGAGCGGATGAAGGGAGGGGGGGTGGGGGAGCGGATGAAGGGAGGGGGGGTGGGGGAGCGGATGAAGGGAGGGGGGTGGGGGGAGCGGATGAAGGGAGGGGGTGGGAGCGGATGAAGGGAGGGGGGTGGGGGGAGCGGATGAAGGGAGGGGGGGTGGGGGAGCGGATGAAGGGAGGGGGGTGGGGGAGCGGATGAAGGGAGGGGGGGGTGGGGGAGCGGATGAAGGGAGGGGGGGTGGGGAGGGGGAGCGGATGAAGGGAGGGGGGGGTGGGGAGGGGGAGCGGATAAGGGAGGGGGGGTGGGGGAGGGGGAGCGGATGAAGGGAGGGGGGGTGGGGAGGGGGAGCGGATGAAGGGAGGGGGGGTGGGGAGCGGGAGCGGATGAAGGGAGGGGGTGGGGAGGGGGTGGGGAGGGGGAGCGGATGAAGGGAGCGGATGAAGGGAGGGGGAGCGGATGAAGGGAGGGGGAGCGGATGAAGGGAGGGGGGGGTGGAGAGGGGGGGTGGAGAGGGGGAGCGGATGAAGGGAGGGGGGGTGGGGAGGGGTAGCGGATGAAGGGAGGGGAGCGGATGAAGGGAGGGGGGGTAGGGAGGGGGAGCGGATGAAGGGAGGGGGGGTGGGGAGGGGGGACGGATGAAGGGAGGGGGCCTGTATGACTGCAGGTATGTTATTTATAAATGATCCGAACGTCATTCAGTCTTAATTTCACTCCAAGCGTCAATTTGCACCATTTCATTAAAAAAATTCTAGAAGGGGTGCTCTGTCCCCAGATCCCATTCCAGAATTTTTTTTACAAAATAGTATATGAATTGGTGCATACTTGGGAGTGAAATTTAGAAAAAATTACGTAACAGTCAGATAATTTATAAATAACATACCTCCCCACTGACTTTTCTCGAGCGTGTCACACGTTCACCATTCACCCGATGAGACACACCGACACCTCGCCCCACTGCCTACGGTGAGCAGATGTCCCGGTTTAGCAGGAACAGACGGTTTTTGGCCATTTGTGCCAGGTCAGACTTTTCTGCCCACTGTCCCTGTTTTAGTGTGCGCTGGGTTTGCATGCGCACTCGCCGCTTGTGTGCATGCGCGACCGACAAGCTCAGACTGTGCATGCACACAAGCGGTCGGCAAGTGCCGATTGCGCAGAAACGTAAGAATTCGGCAGATGCAGATCGTGTATGCTGTGACAAACGCCCCTCTTTTGTAGTGCTGACGTCTGTCTGGGTTCTTCCCGACACAGTCTTCTAGGGTTAATTATACAACAAACAGGATCATGCAAAGTATTATGCTGCTTAACTCAGGCTTCTGCCTGCTTTATTTTCATCCAAGTAAGGTACTGCAGCTTTAACATGTGAAGGTTAGAGGTACTCAGATACTTTCATTCAGCAGTTCACATATTTCAGTGTTACCATATTTCCCACACTGTTATTTCAAGAAATAAAACCAAAATCATATAAGCAAATCCTATTCCTTTCAGGGATCTAACTACACATCAGAATCAGTCTCTCTAACAGCTGCTGGCCAACTAAACTGGTTCCCCAGCTTAAAACAATGCTCTCTCATTTAGGGTCACAAGATACAGTACAGTCTTTTAGCAACAGCAGTAACCATTTGTTTTGTCTTATCTGTTCGTGGAGTCCAGGCAAATCCTCTGGTACTGTGATACGTGGAGGGGCCGTCAACCCCGATACTGGATGCAGGGGAGCAGCGACACCCCCAGCCCCCAGGCTCCAAGGAGAGAGAGTGAAATGCAAAACCTCTCTGCTCTAAGTACCTGTGCATGTGATTAGAAGAGCAGGTGAGGGAGAACTAGAGCCATTGTAATCTGTGGTCTGGATTTTCCATCCAGCTGCCTGAGTTAATGGGAAGCTGTGGAACGGATCATTAACTATTCCTGCACTTTCTGCTCTAAAACGGGGCAGAAAGCTGCCTAACATCTTTGGACTATGTCACAATGCGCAGTTGGCGCTCGCGTCTGCGCGACATTTGTCTCAGTTTTTGGCGGGACAAATATGGTCACCCTACCCCCAGTGAGACACACAGACACCTCCCCTGCCCCCAGTGAGACACACAGACACCTCCCCCCTGCCCCCAGTGAGACACAAAGACACCCCCCTGCCCCCAGTGTGACCCAGACACCTCCCCCTGCCCCCAGTGTGAGACACAGAGACCCCCCTGCCCCCATTGAGATACACAGCCACCTCCCCTGCCCCCAGTGAGATACACAGCCACCACAGCCACCTTCCCCTGCCCCCAGTGATACACACAGACACCTCCCCTTGTCCCCAGTGAGACACACAGACACCTCCCCCTGCCCCCAGTGAGACACACATACACCTTCCCCTGCCCCCAGTGAGACACAAAGACACCTCCCCCCGCCCCCAGTGTGAGACACAGACACCCCCCCCCTGCCCCCAGTGTGACTCAGACACCCCCCCTGCCCCCAGTGAGACACACATACACCTTCCCCTGCCCCCAGTGAGACACAAAGACACCTCCCCCCCGCCCCCAGTGAGACACACAGACACCTCCCCCTGTCCCCAGTGAGACACACAGAAACCTCCCCCTGCCCCCAGTGAGACACACATACACCTTCCCCTGCCCCCAGTGAGACACAAAGACACCTCCCCCCCGCCCCCAGTGTGAGACACAGATACCCCCCCCTGCCCCCAGTGAGACACACAGACACCTCCCCCTGCCCCCAGTGAGACACACATACACCTTCCCCTGCCCCAGTGAGACACACAGACACCCCCCCTGCCCCCAGTGTGACTCAGACACCCCCCCTGCCCCCAGTGTGAGACACAGAGACCCCCCCTGCCCCCAGTGTGAGACACAGACACCCCCCCTGCCCCCAGTGTGACCCAGACACCTCCCCCTGCCCCCAGTGTGAGACACAGAGGCCCTCCCTGCCCCCATTGAGACACACAGACTCCTCCCCCTGCCCCAGTGAGACACACAGACTCCTCCCCCTGACCCCAGTGAGACACAGACTCCTCCCCCTGCCCAGACACACAGACTCCTCCCCCTGACCCTAGTGAGACACACAATCACCTCCCCCCTGCCCCCAGTGGGACACACAATCACCTCCCCCCTGCCCCCAGTGAGACACACACACACCTCCCCTCTGCCCCCAGTGAGACACACGCAAATCCTCTGGTACTGTGATACGTGGAGGGGCCGTCAACCCCGATACTGGATGCAGGGGGAGCAGCGACACCCCCAGCCCCCAGGCTCCAAGGAGAGAGAGTGAAATGCAAAACCTCTCTGCTCTAAGTACCTGTGCATGTGATTAGAAGAGCAGGTGAGGGGAGAACTAGAGCCATTGTAATCTGTGGTCTGGATTTTCCATCCAGCTGCCTGAGTTAATGGGAAGCTGTGGAACGGATCATTAACTATTCCTGCACTTTCTGCTCTAAAACGGGGCAGAAAGCTGCCTAACATCTTTGGGACTATGTCACAATGCGCAGTTGGCGCTCGCGTCTGCGCGACATTTGTCTCAGTTTTTGGCGGGACAAATATGGTCACCCTACCCCCAGTGAGACACACAGACACCTCCCCTGCCCCCAGTGAGACACACAGACACCTCCCCCTGCCCCCAGTGAGACACAAAGACACCCCCCTGCCCCCAGTGTGACCCAGACACCTCCCCCTGCCCCCATTGAGATACACAGCCACCTCCCCCTGCCCCCAGTGAGATACACAGCCACCTTCCCCTGCCCCCAGTGATACACACAGACACCTCCCCTTGTCCCCAGTGAGACACACAGACACCTCCCCCTGTCCCCAGTGAGACACACAGACACCTCCCCCTGCCCCCAGTGAGACACACATACACCTTCCCCTGCCCCCAGTGAGACACAAAGACACCTCCCCCCGCCCCCAGTGTGAGACACAGACACCCCCCCTGCCCCCAGTGTGACTCAGACACCCCCCCTGCCCCCAGTGAGACACACATACACCTTCCCCTGCCCCCAGTGAGACACAAAGACACCTCCCCCCCGCCCCCAGTGAGACACACAGACACCTCCCCCTGTCCCCAGTGAGACACACAGAAACCTCCCCCTGCCCCCAGTGAGACACACATACACCTTCCCCTGCCCCCAGTGAGACACAAAGACACCTCCCCCCCGCCCCCAGTGTGAGACACAGATACCCCCCCCTGCCCCCAGTGAGACACACAGACACCTCCCCCTGCCCCCAGTGAGACACACATACACCTTCCCCTGCCCCCAGTGAGACACACAGACACCCCCCCTGCCCCCAGTGTGACTCAGACACCCCCCCTGCCCCCAGTGTGAGACACAGAGACCCCCCCTGCCCCCAGTGTGAGACACAGACACCCCCCCTGCCCCCAGTGTGACCCAGACACCTCCCCCTGCCCCCAGTGTGAGACACAGAGGCCCTCCCTGCCCCCATTGAGACACACAGACTCCTCCCCCTGCCCCCAGTGAGACACACAGACTCCTCCCCCTGACCCCAGTGAGACACAGACTCCTCCCCCTGCCCCCAGTGAGACACACACTCCTCCCCCTGACCCTAGTGAGACAGACAGACTCCTCCCCTCTGCCCCCAGTGAGACACAAAGACACCTCCCCTGCCCCCAGTGAGACACACAATCACCTCCCCCCTGCCCCCAGTGGGACACACAATCACCTCCCCCCTGCCCCCAGTGAGACACACACACACCTCCCCTCTGCCCCCAGTGAGACACACAATCACCTCCCCCCTGCACCCAGTGAGACACACAGACACCTCCCCTCTGCCCCCAGGGAGACACTCAGACACCTCCCCCCTGCCCCCCAGTGAGACACAGACACCTCCCCCCGCCCCCGTGAGACACACAGACTCCTCCCCCTGCCCCCAGTGAGACACAGACTCCTCCCCCTGCCCCCAGTGAGACACACAGACACCTCCCCCCTGCCCCCAGTGAGACACACAATCACCTCCCCCCTGCACCCAGTGAGACACACAGACACCTCCCCTCTGCCCCCAGGGAGACACACAGACACCTCCCCCCTGCCCCCAGTGAGACACACAGACACCTCCCCCTACCCCCAGTGAGACACACAGACACCTCCCCCTGCCCCCAGTGAGACACACAGACACCTCCCCCCTGTCCCCAGTGAAACACACAGACACCTCCACCCTGCCCCCAGTGAGACACACAGACACCCCCCCTGCCCCCAGTGAGACACACAATCACCTCCCCCTGCCCCCAGTGAGACACACAATCACCTCCCCCCTGCACCCAGTGAGACACACAGACACCTCCCCTCTGTCCCCAGTGAAACACACAGACACCTCCACCCTGCCCCCAGTGAGACACACAGACACCCTCCCCTGCCCCCAGTGAGACACACAATCACCTCCCCCCTGCCCCCAGTGAGACACACAATCACCTCCCCCCTGCCCCCAGTGAGACACACAATCACCTCCCCCCTGCACCCAGTGAGACACACAGACACCTCCCCTCTGCCCCCAGGGAGACACACAGACACCTCCCCCCTGCCCCCCAGTGAGACAGACACCTCCCCCCGCCCCCGTGAGACACACAGACTCCTCCCCCTGCCCCCAGTGAGACACAGACTCCTCCCCCTGCCCCCAGTGAGACACAGACACCTCCCCCCTGCCCCCAGTGAGACACACAATCACCTCCCCCCTGCACCCAGTGAGACACACAGACACCTTCCCTCTGCCCCCAGGGAGACACACAGACACCTCCCCCCTGCCCCCAGTGAGACACACAGACACCTCCCCCTACCCCCCAGTGAGACACACACACACACCTCCCCCCTGCCCCCAGTGAGACACACAGACACCTCCCCCTGTCCCCAGTGAGACACACAGACACCTCCACCCTGCCCCCAGTGAGACACACAGACACCCCCCTGCCCCCAGTGAGACACACAGACACCTCCCCCGCCCCCAGTGTGAGACACACAGACACCTCCCCCCTGCCCCCCAGTGAGACACAGACACCTCCCCCTGCCCCCCAGTGACACAGACACCTCCCCCCTGCCCCCCCCCGTGAGACACACAGACACCTCCCCCCTGCCCCCAGTGAGACACACAGACACCCCCCCTGCCCCCAGTGAGACACACAGACACCCCCCTGCCCCCAGTGAGACACACAGACACCTCCCCCTGCCCCCAGTGAGACACACAGACACCTCCCCCCTGCCCCCAGTGAGACACACAGACACCTCCATCCTGCCCCCCAGTGAGACACACAGACACCTCCCCTGCCCCCAGTGAGACACACAGACACCCCCCTGCCCCCAGTGAGACACACAGACACCTCCCCCTGCCCCCAGTGAGACACACAGACACCCCCCTGCCCCCCAGTGAGACACACAGACACCCCCCTGCCCCCCAGTGAGACACACAGACATCCCCCTGCCCCCCAGTGAGACACACAGACACCCCCTGCCCCCCAGTGAGACACACAGACACCCCCCCTGCCCCCCAGTGAGACACACAGACACCACCCTGCCCCCCAGTGAGACACACAGACACCCCCCCTGCCCCCCAGTGAGACACACAGACACCCCCCCTGCCCCCCAGTGAGACACACAGACACCCCCCCTGCCCCCCAGTGAGACACACAGACACCCCCCCTGCACCCCAGTGAGACACACAGACACCCCCCTGCCCCCCAGTGAGACACACAGACACCCCCCCTGCCCCCCAGTGAGACACACAGACACCCCCCTGCCCCCAGTGAGACACACACACCTCCCCCCTGCCCCCAGTGAGACACACACACCTCCCCCCTGCCCCCAGTGAGACACACACACACCTCCCCCCTGCCCCCAGTGAGACACACACACCTCCCCCCTGCCCCCAGTGAGATACAGACCCCTCCCCCCTGCGTGCTGCTGGGTTTGCTGGAGCCGCCTCCCCTCGCTTGCATTGCACACAGCAGCAGATGTAACGGACAGAAATGTGCGTGGATTAGAAGCCTCTCTGCCCAGCGGATCACAAGTAAGTGCCAGGACCCAGTGCGTGTGTGACCGCGAATCCCTGTGACCGTAGCAACGGGAGAGATGTCTGCTTCATTTAGTTTTGTGTAAGATCCTCATACAAAGGGGGCCACTGCCATGCTGGCTTTTCAACCCACCCCCCTTTCATGCAGCCGAGTGATCTGCCTTCTGGCATTAGAGGGGTTAATCCAGATTGTCCGGCATGTTTATTTGGGGTTGAGGATTAAAAAAAAAAAAAAAAAAAAAACTTCCCATATGAAGTCTCCCGTCTGTATGGGCGGTGCTCACTTAAGTTTAAAAGTAGTTTTCTACTAAGCACGAACTTTATCATCTGACATGGCGTATCCCTAGTACGGACACACTGCCCTGCGGTCCGCTTGGTGTTTAAGATGTACCCTTGTGGCCTTTGCCATACTGTGTAATCATTGTTTAGGTCCCACAAGTGGCAGAAAAGGACCATAAGACAAAGTTAGCGGTGTTTGTCAGGCTTGCAGGAACTATAGTTTGGAGTGGGGGTACTGTACATACAATATCAGTAACATACTGTATATAAACCATGGGGGCCTACCCCAGTTGCAGCCCCCCTAGTTGCAGCCACCCTGCACCCCCAGTTACAGCCACCCTGCACCCATAGTTGCAGCCACCCTGCACCCCCATCTCCCCATGCTGCCCTTTGTCTGTACTATGGGCGCAGGGGAGCTGCACATGGAAAAGGATCCTTGTCTCAGAACTTGAAATGGCTTTGAGATCCTATTTGGGTATATCCTGCATTATGGAGAAAAGACTTAAGGGGCAGACAGAGAAATGTTTGGTGAGATGAACGTCATTTTTGCTATATTGCTGATCTATGCCCCTCTCTCTCTTGCTTTATCCCCCCCCCCCCCCCCCCCGCAACAACAACAAAAAAATACATTTGTATTAAACATTGGGGAAAGATCTTTGTGGTATATGTTTGAAAGATAGAAAAGCACAAGAAACAAGACATGCTTCCTAAAAGCAGTCCACTAATGTTTTTAGATTTTAATTTTTTTTAAAGTGGTACTGTGAATCTGAATAGAAAAAGCAGGGGGTATTCTGGGCGTGAAAATAAAAAAAGTAGTGGTTACTCTGTCGCCTATCACCACTTCCAGAAATTGTTCATTTCCTGCCAGGTTTATACAAGTTCTTGGTTCTCTACTGTAATGTAACCTTTTAAATGCAGAAGGGGTCTGCAACACACTATAGAGCATGTTGTTTGTTTATAGCCCATCCAGCTCTGAAAGAGAGTGTATATATAAAGTTTTTGTGGGTGCTGTTTTTAATCCGTTCAGTGTAAAAAAAGAGATTCCCACGATAACTATGTTACATTTATAATCCTATTTTTGAAGTTATGTATCTGTTTAATATGAGGCATATAAAATACACACAGGCAATACAAACTAATTTAAAAATCTTATAACAAACTTTACGATAAAACACCTTTTGAATGTTCTTAACTGTTAGAAATAAAATAAATAATTTTAAAGGTATTTACTTCTAACATTTATTAGAAATTAAATCTACAGTTAAATAATCAATGTACAAGTAACATCATCATTTAAAACCACTTCATCAATAAATACCAGAACCAGAACCCCCTTATAATAAACATATACAACTATATCTGATGGTAAAGGTCACAGCATGTATTAAACATTTAAGACGACAACACGTCTTATATGTTTGTTTGTTTGAGACTAGATTGAAGATACTTCCTTGGAACTTATCCCAGCTGTATTGGACTCTATTCGGTCAGGCTATTATTTTCATTTTTTTGAGGCGCCGGTTTATGTGTTTTTATTGTGTATATTGGTTTGTGTGACCTATCTTTTTTCCTGGCTGCCTCCACTCTAATATTTGAGTGCTTATACCTAGTATGTTAGTTGCTTAATTGTCACTAATTTTTATATATTATTAGCATTAGCGCTGTTCCCACTGCCCTTCCCCTTTATGTATTAAACATTACAATAAAAATAATTAAGCAAACCTATAAAATTCCAAGACATTGCCAGCCATGTAATCGCCAACAGAAGGTGGGTGAGTGTCAAAATTTGTCCCGTTAATATCTTGCCACTTTATTGTTAATATTCACTTCGCTGACGAATATTCATACAGTATGCAGTTTTAGTTGCTGTGGGAATGTATGCAATTCTGCTGGTATCCACTAGGTACATTCGATTCACCCTGAGACTGAGACGCGAGGGAGCACTTGGAACTCTAGTAAATTAGGACTTTGTATATTCTGTATTTATAAAATGTTTTACCAGGAAGTAATACATAGAAAATGAGATGTAACTCTCAAGTATGTTTTAGGGAACAGTTATGAGGACAAATACATGGATACATTCAGTGAACAGGGTTATACTATATCTATAAAGACATTGCATGAACAGTTAAAGATAATATATGTTGTAGGCATATGCAACAGTTAGACTAGATTAAAATGTGAGACCGCTTTTAGTTTAGAAAGAACTTGGACAGGAGTGGAGGCAGCTTGTGGGGTGCACATTAGGAGGAGGAGCGGCCGGATACTTCGTTGGACCATGGGACCATGAACTGTCTTTTCGAGTCAGATCTCGTGTGATAAGTGCTGCGTGTGATAGGATATATCTCAAACGCACCTTTTTAGACAGCAAGTGGAGAGATACTTGTGCACAAAAAATGGACAGCGGGTGACTGCCCATCAACTAACCTGACTAATCATGCTTGAACCTTGAGAAAGGTTTGCTGTGTTGGACTGAAACGTTGAAAGATTGAATGTTACCTACGTCAGCGGTGCGCAAAGTGGGAGGCGCAAGATTTTTCGGGGGAGGGCACGGTGTTGCAGGGGCCCAGCGCTCTTCCCCCAAGGTATTTAAATACCGGGGGACCGCGTGAGGCCCCTACAACTCTAAACTGACCATGTCTCTGCCGGCATCAGGACTCGTGTCCATGGCAACGCGGTGCCACATGACGCCGCGTGGTCATGTGACATCACACATCAAATGACGTCGCGGGACATGACGCCGTGCAAGGTTGGGGCGCGCTCACACCACCGGGGCAGAGGGGGCGCAGCAAAAAAAGTTTGTGCGCCCTGACCTACGTGGCTAGTTTTTATTGGAGTGCTACTCTTTTTGCTTGCACTTATGGAATTTCACTATTGAGAATTTTTTTGCGGACTGCACATATAGTCTTGTTATACTACCAAAGTTTGGGTTTGATAAAATGTGTTGACCAGTCCTGGTTATATAAACTACATCTTCTTTCTTGGCTGTTTGAAGCTACTAAGACATTTTCTGCCAATTGATACCCGTTCCATTGTCCCAGTTTCCCAAATGGGTGGAATTCATGTCTTTAGTAGTCCCTGCTGCATTACGTACAGACAACAGCGTGGTTGCCAAGGTTTCAAAACCAGAAAGCATAATTAGATGATGAGACCAAGGAAGCTCCCAAATGAATTGTAAAAGGAGAAGTCTAGTAATAATATCACTGCAGGTAAACATCGTTCAAAAACCTCCTTGCGACATTGGGCAAGTCACATCTGTGTTTCAAAAAGGAGTTTGTCATACGGGTCAGATGGGCCTATAAATGTGTAGTGCGCTGTGTACATTGCATCGCTGTGTAAGAAAGATTATTATTAGAATGCCTCATGGCATTGGGGCCATGTCCTATTAATTGGAACCTTTATGACCTTACGGCGTTGTTCCAACGACATGGAATTTTTGCTAATGGAGGTCGTGACCTTGGCTCTGGGTGAGTTGAGATCGCGATCGGAAAATAAAGAAGCCCCTCTTCTAGACTGATGTCAGGGGGTCGACCAGGGTCATGTGATTGTTGTATTCCTGGAGCTGGATGGTCTATGGTGGTGAAGGACCTGAAAGTGAGACTCTTGGAATGTGTACAATTTTTGTACTGCCCATGAAAACACAGTTCAAAACTATTGTCGTTAAAAGTTTTAGGGGAGAGATAGAGATATATCTCTATCTCTCCCCAAAAACTTTTAATGACAATAGTTTTGAACTGTGTTTTCACAATTATTTCACATATATATATATTATTCATTATTCAAAATATAATATATATTTTTTCAACTTACATTTTTATTGGCAATTTTCAGTTGGGATAGAGAGGATAAAGTAGGAACAGTAAGGATGTTATATAGCAAAAACCATAACATAGACATTCTGGGCCCACAAATCCAGACATATTGATTATCCAAATTATTAGGGTCCTCCTTAACATCCCCTAATAACTCTGTGGCTAAGTAATGGTGGACAGAACATACGGGACAAAACAATACAAAGGGAAATGAGGGGGAGGGGTTGGTTACATTATTTGCAAAGGTCTTAAAGCTGCAGTTCAGTGTTTTTTTTTTTTTTTTAGTTTTTTTTTTTTTTTTACTTCAATAGTTTTATGTGGGCAATCTCTACTTACCTAAAGAACTGCATAGCTGCCGGTCAATTCGTTCTCCGTGTATTGATTGGCAAAATTTGGCGACATCTTTAAATATGGGGACTGTAAATGGTTGCTATAGCAACAAGCATGCTTTTAAAAATAGAATACAAGAAAATTGGTCTTTCAAAATAGTTTTTTTTCTAAAACAGAAAATGCTAAAAGTATTTTTTTTTTTTTACTACAGAACTGTTTTATTAAAAAAAAACACACATGCAGGATATTGCCTGAACTGCAGCTTTAAGTTTTTTTTTTAACTTGTATACTCCAGGTCATATCCATTATTTGAAAGGGCTAGTCGTTACTCTAGTTCATTTGAGACATGCCTCTTTGCAAGGTCTGACCGGGAGGATAGTTTTCTCCTGTCTATGCCCAAGCCTATTCTCTAATATCTCTCTGGCCCCCTTCTCCAGCAAACCACGGGTCTCAGGTCTGGGAGAACTTGTTGTAGCTCTCCCTCAGGAAAGCTGTGAGTTTTTTTTTCATCGTAGCAATATGCCATATTCTACGTTTTACTATTGCCAGAGAGGGGGCTTCCTGTTTTTTTTCCCAGGATACAGCATCTCGTAGCTGGCATGATGTGGGATATTAATTTGGTTGAGGCTCTTGTCATATCTTGAGATCTATCTATCTATCTATCTATCTATCTATCTATCTATCTATCTATCTATCTATCTATCTATCTATCTATCTCAAGATATGACAAGAGCCTCAACCGAACTAATATCTCAACCAAACTATATATGTGTATATATGTATATATGTATATATATATATATATATATATATATATATATATATATATATATATATATATATATATATATATATATATATATAACAAATTTTCAAAGCAAATCATCTTGATGTTTAAAATTCATAAATTATATTTTTTGTAAACTCTCCAAATGCAAGTAAGATCATTTATTTCAAGGAGAGAACAAGTGTTAACCTTGTAATCTCTGTAAAAGATCATGTCCTCAAAATAACAACCAAAATATGTTCCTGTTGGAGACAGTGTAATGCCATAACCATTGTATTTGAGCTATCAACAACGTCACTGACATTGCAACAATTTTGAAGGAAGCATGGCGTCATATCTAAAAGGTCACGGTCCATATGCTTCCTTCATTGCACTTTGCCTTGACATCTGAAGAAAGGACTTGCAGCCACAAAACAGTTTGCATTTTTAAAATAACATAAACAAATGGTAGATTCCTGTGTAACCCCTCTTTAGTTTACCTCAGACTGTAGAACCTGTCACTGAGGTGGGGGTCTGAGTCCTGTAATTTGGGGTTTAACTCTTACAGTGGGTGGTTCACAGATTGGGACGCAGGAGTAATTAGACACAACAAAACTGTAAGGAATTATAACAAACTTGATATTACGTTATCATTTTGAACAGGGATAAATACACAGGGCTACCACATAACCACACAGCAGGGATAGCCTGAAAATCTGACCTGTTGGGGGCTCCTGAGGACTGGAGTTGAGAACCCCTGTTCCAAGTGCACCTTACATCTCTGGTATAAGGGAGTTTGTTCTAATGAACGGATGACTTTCTAGTGCTATTTATCATTGCGCCTTCCCCATTGTGCACCTCCCCCCACATTATACTAACTATTGTGCTAAAGCTGAGCAAGGGAGCTTTCTGGGTTTAGCAGCGGAGCTGGTCATTCTCCAGCCTCCGATGCCTTCACATAAACGGCTTCTTCAATTTGGATGAGAGCAGAGTTGAATGATATGTGGGAGGGGGGGGGGGGGGGAGAACTGCGAACGCTGCTTAACGGTTTAATTATGTTTTTTTGTGTGTGTTTACTTCAATAATAAAATCAACAGCGATCTGGTGGGAGACAAAACAGAATAACTTGCCCTCATGACAGGCTATTTGGGTCGGGGGAGAAAATAATGGCCTGCACTGGGGACTCTGTTTTTGCTGCAGCAGCCCTCCCCAAATGGTCATGTTACTCTATTTATTTCTGCCTTGACTATTCTTCAATACATTTTTGATAGAGATTGATGCATTTTGTTTGTTTGCTGCGATCCCTCTGTTACAATCAGTATGTGCTTTGTGTGTTGAGGGACTTATTGTGTTTTTTGTTTGTTTTTTGAAGTGAAACTTCCTTAGTGGCACCTCATTCGTGATGGGGCAAAAATGGATTGTGGAGACAGAAATGAAACGGATGTGACGTCAGTGCTGGCAGTTGAGGCCGGGCTGTGTTCTGGCTCAGCCCGACCCCAACACTGACATCACACCCGCTCCACAAATCAGATGCGGCGGCGGCGGCGATAGCCGCCGGCGCCGCTCCTAACGGGCGCTGCTCCCCCCACATGGCTAATGACATATGCGGCGGCGGCGATAGCCGCCGGCGCCGCTCCTAACGGCCGCCATTCCCCCCGCACATCCGCTGCCAAGCCGCGCATGCTCAGTAATCATGGGGACTGGAGGAAAGCCACGCATGCGCAGAAGCGGTTGGCAGCGGCGCCGTTCCCCGCCCGCTGCCACGGCTGTAAACATGTGTTGCCGTTCCCCGTCTGCTGCCCGGGACAGCAGAGACCGCCTGACCGGGACAGCAGAGACCGCCCGACCGGGACAGCCCCCCCCCCCTTTCCTAACCCGAATGGGACCTCCCTCCCAGCCCACACATGTGCCCGCCTAACTTCCACTACCGCTGCCATGCCGCGCATGCGCAGAAGCGGCTGGCAGCGGCGCCATTCAGCCCTCCAGTGACGCGGGCGTTTGCGGGCCCCCCAGGAAGCGGTGTTACAAAAACCCGGGCGCAACCCGCGCGGACCCCCCCCCCCAGACCCCCCACACACTGACGGACCCCCCCACATACTGACTGACCCCCCCCCGGACCCCCCCACACACTGACAGATCCCCTCAGACCTCCACACACACTGACTGACCCCCCCAGACCCCCACACACACTGACTGACCCCCCCCAGACCCCCACACACACTGACTGACCCCCCCAGACCCCCACACACACTGACTGACCCCCCCAGACCCCCACACATACTGACTGACCCCCCAGACCACCAAACACACTGACTGACCACCCCAGACCCCCACACACACTGACTGACCCCCCAGAGACCCACACACACTGACTGAACCCCCCAGACCCCCACACACACTGACTGACCCCCCCAGACCCCCACACACATTGACTGACCCCCCCAGACCCCCACACACACTGACTGACCCCCCCAGACCCCCACACACACTGACTGACCCCCCCAGACCCCCACACACACTGACTAACCCCCCAGACCCCCACACACACTGACTGAACCCCCCAGACCCCCACACACACTGACTGAACCCCCCAGACCCCCACACACACTGACTGAACCCCCCAGACCCCCACACACACTGACAGACCCCCACACACACTGCCTGACCCCCCCAGACCCCCACACACACTGACTGACCCCCCCAGACCCCCAAACACACTGACTGACCACCCCAGACCCCCACACACTGACTGACCCCCCAGAGACCCACACACACTGACTGACCCCCACACACACTGACTGAACCCCCCAGACCCCCACACACACTGACAGACCCCCACACACACTGCCTGACCCCCCAGACCCCCACACACACTGCCTGACCCCCCCAGACCCCCACACACACTGCCTGACCCCCCCAGACCCCCACACACACTGACCCCCCCAGAGCCCCACACACACTGACTGACCCCCCCAGACCCCCACACACTGACCCCCACGACCCCCACACACACTCACAGTCACACGCACACTTAGTCACACTCACACGCACACTCACAGTCACACGTACACTCAGTCACACTCACACTCAGTCACACTCACAGTCAGACGCACACGTACAGTCACACGCACACGCATAGTCACACGCACAGTCACACGCACACGCATAGTCACACGCACAGTCACACGCACACTCTGTCACACGCACACTCTGTCACACGCACACTCTGTCACACGCACACTCTCAGTCACGCGCACTCTGTCACACGCGCACTCTGTCACACGCACACTCTGTCACACGCACACTCTGTCACACGCACACTCTGTCACACGCACACTCTGTCACACGCACACTCTGTCACACGCACACTCTGTCACACGCACACTCTGTCACACGCGCACACTCTGTCACACGCGCACACTCTGTCACACGCGCACACTCTGTCACACGCGCACTCTCAGTCACACGCGCACTCTCAGTCACACGCGCACTCTCAGTCACACGCGCACTCTCAGTCACACGCGCACTCTCAGTCACACGCGCACTCTGTCACACGCGCACTCTGTCACACGCGCACTCTGTCACACGCGCACTCTGTCACACGCGCACTCTGTCACACGCGCACTCTGTCACACGCGCACTCTGTCACACGCGCACTCTGTCACACGCGCACTCTGTCACACGCGCACTCTGTCACACGCGCACTCTGTCACACGCGCACACTCTCAGTCACACGCGCACACTCTCAGTCACACGCGCACACTCTCAGTCACACGCGCACACTCTCAGTCACACGCGCACACTCTCAGTCACACGCGCACACTCTCAGTCACACGCGCACACTCTCAGTCACACGCGCACACTCTCAGTCACACGCGCACACTCTCAGTCACACGCGCACACTCTCAGTCACACGCACACTCTCAGTCACACGCACACTCTCAGTCACACGCACACTCTCAGTCACACGCGCACACTCTCAGTCACACGCGCACACTCTCAGTCACACGCGCACACTCTCAGTCACACGCGCACACTCTCAGTCACACGCGCACACTCTCAGTCACACGCGCACACTCTCAGTCACACGCACACTCTCAGTCACACGCACACTCTCAGTCACACGCACACTCTCAGTCACACGCACACTCTCAGTCACACGCACACTCTCAGTCACATGCACAGTCACACGCACAGTCACACGCGGAATTCACACTTAGTGCAAATAGCTAATACAGGGGATGTGTGCCGAGCACGCGCATTCTAAGTCAAATTTATTTGCATTTTGTCATTGAGATTGTATTTTGATTTTTAATTAAAACATCACCAACACCAACACAAATACAATTTCTGTGACAAAAGTCAAAGAAGTTTCACTTACTATGCGCGTGCTCAGCACACAGCTTTTTTTTATTTTATCACCAGTAGTGAAAGGAAGATTGTAATTGTCTTTGTGATATTGTGTGTACTGCAGTCTCCTACTTATTTGTACAATGGGCAGTGCACACACAGATTAGGAAGCACGTGTTTTTGTCTCTTCAGTAGTTTCACGTCCTGTCAATAAAAAATAAATAGTTCTGTTAAAATAAAAAAATAGTTTTGTTAAAATAAAATGACTGGGCTGCTATTCCCCTGAAGCAGGGGTGCACAAACTTTTCTGTTTGTTCCTCCCTGCCTGCTCTTCCACCCCTGCTCCCCACCTGCTCTCTGGCATGGGCAGCGTCATATGACGTCATGACTTCGATTTGCCGTGGCCCCCCCCCAGAAAA
This sequence comes from Ascaphus truei, assembly GCF_040206685.1. Classification (NCBI taxonomy): domain Eukaryota; kingdom Metazoa; phylum Chordata; class Amphibia; order Anura; family Ascaphidae; genus Ascaphus; species Ascaphus truei. Next base: position 57,734,850 of record NC_134485.1, read on the forward strand.
TCTCACGCCCCCCATTTCGCGCACTCCTGTCCTAAAGTAGGCCTAACATGTTTTGTTTATGTAGCTTTGCATTGTTTGTCATGTCCCCACTTTGAATTGAAAGTATTCACCACCTGGTACTGGAATTAAGTAAAAATGTAACTTTAATGGTGATTTGAATCTTTCTAAGTAAGCTTCTTATAGTGATACGTTTTGTTTTTGCCGACTATGTGCACTGAATCTACATGCAGGTTATAAGGGAGATGACTGCAGCCTCAGCCATTGCATACACTTTTATTTAATTACAGCTGCACTCCAGGTTGCATTTTGTAGTTCTAGGATTGAAGCAGGAAGTTTCTGGAGCTAAACTGGTCAATTTCAGATCCGGGGGGGCCTCTGCTTCCAGAGATACCTCCGTAGGGGGTGGTGATGTGGGTGCAGGCAGCAGCTCCTGGGCTTGGGGTAAACACAATGGCGGCTTTAAATGTCCCTCGTCTTGCGGGCCAATAGGAAACCATGAAGTCATCCCTTACAGCTTCCTATTGGGCCGTGTGATGAGGGACATTTAAACATGGAGAAACTGGCTCTCCTGCGGAGGTAAGTATCTTTAAACATGGGGTCCCTGTAACTGAAATTGACGCAGTTCAGCTCCGGAGGAGACCCACTGATTTAATCCTATAACTAAAAATCTGAAATAAAAGAAACAAACTGCAATTTGTGGTGCTGCTTTTTTAATGGAAGTGGTGGAACAATACAGATTAGTTTATGGCTTGATAATGGAAAGTAGATGGGTTGTTGTAATGTTGCTGATCAGAATCTGCAAAGCTGTGAGAGGATAACAATGATCAAGACATTTGTTTAGGGAACATTTTGACCACTTTGTATTCTCTCTGAAAGAGCTGAAATTCAGTCCTGTAATTATCATCTGCGTTCTGGTTCTCGTTTGTCCTTGTTGTAGTTTCTGTGGTTATACAGTACAATGATGGTTACCAGGGACACAGGAAATATATATTTCTTGGCAACAAGAAAATATATCAACAAAAGATAAAGGTGGTATGCCTGCCTACTTGTGTTTGCTACTTCAATACTTTAATACTAATTTAATCTCTGTGTTGATTCCATTTTCCTAACCATGAGACTTCTCTCGGGAATGTTTTAATTTTGCATTTGTGCTGTCCTAATACCTCTTCCTGGGGAGATCATTATATGGAGAATGCATGTACTGTTTTCTCGCTCTTGATGCAGTACTATAACCCTTTATTAGGCTAGGTCCCCAGTAAATGCTGCGTGCGCTGCACGAACAAGAACCGCCCCTCAATGGGGCTGGGCCCACTATGTACCCTGGCGCACATTTGGCAGCTCTACGACGAGTTTTTGCAGAGACAAGAAAATTGTCTTTACAACTTGCGACGGAGGGCTGGCCACGCCCCCTGGTGGTTCCGCCAATGAGTGAACCAGCCGCGTGGGGTCATGGCCATGCCCCTGCAACACCCCCGCCACCCAGAAACTGTCTACCGAGTTATTTAACAAAAAAAAAACATACAGAGGAGGCCTAGAGTCCTCCCCAAAGATCCTCAATAGCTGCACACAAGGCTAGGATTGAATTACAAGGTTCAAATACCAAATATATACATGTGGTTCAGTCAACCATTCAGTACAGGTAAGTAATTGCTTTCATCACTGTGAGAGGGCAATTACCACTAAAACGCCAAATGGCAAAAATAACAAATGCTTTATTAATATATAACAGGACAAACAACATAAAGCGCTCGCTCTAAACCAACTAAAACCAATTAAAATGTGAATGTAACGGGCACAGTCGCAGTTGTGGCGATCAGGATGGGTTACCATCAAAACAGTGAGTGAGTGTATATAGCACACAGATGGTTGTTATGCGTCAAATGAATGAGTGCTGTCGAGTGAATCTCCACTCACGATGATAACTATAGTGTGCAGATGTTAATGTTAGGTTTATGACTCAATATCGGTCGCATGTACTCCTAATAGTAACCAAACATTCAGGTGTCCCTCCAATTATATAGTAGAGTATACACAGGATATCTCTGACACCATACTACTCACACAATTCCAAATGGAGATATATGCTGCACACTCCTGATAGCTCACACAGCGGGGTATCAACACATGTAGTGGCTAATGTATAGTATATACGTGTATACTGTATAGTCAATTCTTAACAATAGTAGGTAGCCCTCTGTTCTAATGTACCACGGGGCACCCTCACGTAAATATTAATGCAAATCAATACATATAGCATGCGTAAATATGTTCCCCGCAACTGCCTAATACACGGACTGATCTCACCCGATTACTTCCTCCTCCACGACGTCAACTGCGACTGTGCCCGTTACATTCACATTTTAATTGGTTTTAGTTGGTTTAGAGCGAGCGCTTTATGTTGTTTGTCCTGTTATATATTAATAAAGCATTTGTTATTTTTGCCATTTGGCGTTTTAGTGGTAATTGCCCTCTCACAGTGATGAAAGCAATTACTTACCTGTACTGAATGGTTGACTGAACCACATGTATATATTTGGTATTTGAACCTTGTAATTCAATCCTAGCCTTGTGTGCAGCTATTGAGGATCTTTGGGGAGGACTCTAGGCCTCCTCTGTATGTTTTTTTTTTTGTTGTTAAATAACTCGGTAGACAGTTTCTGGGTGGCGGGGGTGTTGCAGGGGCATGGCCATGACCCCACGCGGCTGGTTCACTCATTGGCGGAACCACCAGGGGGCGTGGCCAGCCCTCCGTCGCAAGTTGTAAAGACAATTTTCCTTTTAACCCTATCCTCCTTGCGGCAGGCATATAAGTATATTTATATTTTAAACAGAAATATACACATGATATCAGGGTGAGCGGTAGATCACAAGTTATGTATACCGAGTTATTTAACCATGCCGTGATTTTTGCTGGGCTCCTAATGTGCCACATCTTTTCAATTAACTTACTAAGTGTTGTTATTAGGCCTTGCCACGCCGCCCGGAACAACACATCTAGTGGCTGAGACAATATGGTATAATAACGTGTTTTATTTCAATTTCATGTTATCTGGCTTTCTGTGTAAAAGCTACCCGTGGTGAAGGTGATATCATTGTCTCCAAAAGCTTGCTTAGAAGTTCGAACACTTGAACCCACAGTTTCTTTATCTTCGGGCATTCCTACCATTTGTGATATAATGTGTCAATTTGGTTACAGTCCCAGAAAGTTTGGGGAGTGCTGCTTATTATATTTTTTACTCTGGCATGGATCTGGTGCCAGCTATATAGTATCTTATAGCTATTTTCTTTGATTAATGTGTTGATGGATATATTGGAGATATTGCCCCATATTTCTACCCAGTCTTTTAGTTTTAGTTGCTCTCCTATGCCATTTCTCCATTTCCTAATGTGTCTTTCAATATCCCTTGTGTCTGGGTGTATACTGAGATAAAGGGAAGATATGAGCTGTTTCTTTAGGGGATTGATACAACAGATTCTCTCATGCTGTATTTTGTTGGGGAGGACATTCCACAAATGAATTTGAGAGGAAATGTTTAAATCTGTGCATACCACAAAAATTATTTATCTGGTATTTCATAGAATGCTTAAGCTTGCAAGGGATTTTACTCTAGGACCAATCATATGATCTTGTGCTCTGAAGTTGTTCTTGGTCTACCAAGAGACTTTTTTTTACTTTTAAAGCCTGGTGGAAGGTCAGGGTTGTGTATTATCGGTAACGTGCCTGAGTAGCCACTTGTCATTCCCCTATTTGGGCCTATTTGCAGAATGCCTGTTGGTGCTTTACCACTGTTCTGTGAAATGGAGGAGGGACCAGCAAAACATTGCATTCCTGGACCTCCGGGTTAGTGAAGCGATTATGTCCTACAAGCAGTAAAGGGTTGGAAGCAGTAGTTCAGCTACAGTACCAGTTGGATATTTTAGCCCTTATTTACTTATCCGGTAACACCACACAGCCCATTGACTTCTTCAATGGGACTGTAAGTGTCTTCCAGATTCGGAATGTTTTGTATGGCAGAAAACTGCTTAGTAATCATAGCCCTTTGTCGTCTCTCAAAATGAGAATTCAAATTATAATTATATTGAGCATCTCCCTTTGACCCCAAGAGCTAAGTATTGGAGGTAATTGGAGTGTAGGCGGTCACTGCGTAAATGGAACTCAGCCAAGAATTGAATTAAAATCAGCTTTATTAAACGATGGTGCTGTACATCACAGAGAGACCTCTGACGCGTTTCATCCCGTCGTGGGACTTTATCAAAGAGAGAGGCCTACTTCTATATATATTATTGTAACATTGAGGATCAATCTTCACTTTCTACAGAAATACAAGACCTTGGAGAACCAGAATGTGTAAGAGATGTAATGTAATGACGAAGGACCTCCTGGGTATTGCCTGGATGTTGATTAGCAGAACATCCTGCTTGAATAGGGTCCTCAAATCATTGAAACTGCAGATGTTGACTGAAGTATGTCAGAATATGAAATCTCACTCAAACGTCAGTGCTGTTCCTTCGTTGTTCTATTAAAAGTCCTTTTGAAAGGGTCCAGGGCTTTTCTAATCTTCCCTGGAACTATGTACTGTATAGTGGAAAAAGTCAGTCTAGAAATCCCTGCTACGTGGGATAAAATAAAATGGGATACAATCTGATTACGGTGATATTATAGCCTTGGAGTTGAGAGCCCCTGAGCCAAGGAGTTCTGTTGTCATCTTGAAATGTAATTGTGTCTGTCTGACTACTGTAGAGGCCATCACCAAATACATTGCAGCTTCCTGACTGAGCAGAGGAATGTATACAAATTGTATTTTTGAATAGACTTCTTAGATGTTTGAAGCCAGAAGTATTAGTGTGGGCTGTATACAAAATTTTATACAATGTCTACAAGAAGAGTTTCCACAAACACAAAATCTGCTATCTGTTATCTATATTTCAGCAAATTTTTAATCTTGAAAACATCCCATGCACTATTCAAGAACTTAATCTTTAAAATGCTCCTTAAGTTTAAAAACACTTAAGGGAATTTTTTACCCTATATTTTATAAAAGGACTTTGTATTAGACTTAAAGGATCCTGGGATTTTACATATGTGTATTCCCCTTGTGGGAAACTTCACAATTTTCTTCTGTTCAATAAATACAATTTCTTTGGGTGTTGGCTTGATCATTAATGGAAATACCCTTCTGACAGAGATAGTAGAGGCTAATCCAGTAAGGGAATAAAAAAACTGGCTGGGCTAGACAAAACAAGCACTCTAATACGCCTCAGGTTTTATTGTGGGTAGGCTATTGGGCAGACTAGGTGTGTCATTCATTGTAAGTCCTGGCTGTGTCCCAGGGAACTCATCAAGCTAATGAATTTTGATTAATTGATGATCTGGCATCAGCATGGATTTCCCATGTAGGGACCATGCCAGATAGGTGTATGACCGAAGAAATTGAACATGAGTGAAAGTGAGCCACTTGTAACACAAACGGATTATCGATTTTTAAGGTAAAGAGAAGAAAGATTAGACTACATACATTTATTTTTTTGCTTTAATATGTTACATAATGTATACACACCGCAGGGCCTGCTTTACCTTTTTGGCGGGGCCCATGGCGGCAGCGAGGACCCTCTTCCTGCAGCATCATGATGTCACGACGTAAAGTTGCATTTCCATAGCAACATGTCGCCATGACAATGCGATGCAGAAGAAAGGCCGCTCCTCATAAAGATACCTCCCTTTCCCCCTGCACAAAGCTACATACACCCACCCTTCCCCCGTCCATACCTTGTGTTGAGCAGCAGTGCGGTCCTGCGTCGGTTCGTGGACTCCTCGACTCACGCCTTTGGAGGTAGCACGGGGACCACCAAAGGCGTGGGGCCCAAGGCAACACCCTTGCCCTAAGGCTGGCCATGTACCATGTGCAGACAACTTTCTTTGAATGTAGTAGCATGAGATGTAGATTTGTGATGTCATGCCACAAAGTATCTAAGAGCCTAACGTGTATTGCGATCCACTATGATTCCTGAAGTAGTTTGGTGGGGGGAGGGGGTGAAACGAGACACGACAAATTGTAGGAGCCAAAGTTTTGTTGAGTGGGGGGATGGGGTGGGGTAGTTCAGGCTCTCCCTCACCACGATCGTGTCACTAATGCAGAGGGCATAGTCCTGGAGCTCTCATCCTCCCCCAGCCCTTGCACCTACTCTCCTGACCCTCCTGTTCTCCCTCCTGGCCCTATACACTAAGTGGCGCATCGCAGGCTGGCCTGTCCCAGTGCGCCCGGTCTTGTGTGTGTGTGTGTGTGTATGTCTATCTATCTCACTTAGGATTGCGGTCTATGTTTACAAAGCCAGAAAAAACAATTTTACATTAGGGAAACAAATCTTGCAATTGGTGGAGAATGTTACACGATTAAGTACTTTCACTGTTTTGCAACTCCATTATATCTTGAGTGGCACTGAATAAATTAAAGAACAAAATAACAATATTGTTTTTGCAATAAAATATATTGCATTCCTCAGTCTAGAATTAGAACGAGTTGCTACTTGTGCCAGTAATTCTTACGTTAGCATGTTTGAGTGGGATCTATATACTGTCTCTCTTCTCTTTTTTGCTTCCGGGAGAAGATTAATGCTATGTCAGCTTGTGTATTCAGTTGTTGGGTTTATGGTCAGCTTCTTGTATTTCTGTGGCTGACGATGCATCAGATCATTGAGCCGCATCAACTCTACGTCTTGCTGAGGAGATGGTAATTGCTTGGTATCCAGGTGGAGTACAATGCTCCTTTACATATTTATGTAACTTTCACTATTTGACAACTGCTTGGGGATATGAGCATTACTGAACCATGTCAGAGCTGCTGCTTAAGTGGCCATTTCATCTTTGGGTAGCCATCTGGTTCCTTAGTAATAATGACCAATGATATTTACTCACTGACCTGAAACTGCCGTAGATGAGGGTATAATTGTGAGGGTCGCTTCATTAAAGTCTAATTGAGTGGGTAAAATAAAATACAAAATGTACAAGCTGCCCGCATCTCTCTTTCTCTTTGCATGCCTCATTGTTAAGTCTTGATCGTTTCCAGTTCTAGAGAATCTATTATCAATGACCACTATTGTGAACTAAAAACGTGTTTATTATTTATGCCATAAACACTGCTAAATTATTTTCCTCTGGATAGAAGCTGAAATCTAGTACTTGCCAAAAGCATGTGGGTACTAGTGTAGTAACACGAGAGGGAGTAGGTGATATGATATACCTTTTATTGGACCAACAAGTTATGTTGCAAGCTTTCTAACCTTTCGGGTTCCTTCATCGTGGAGAATTATGTGAGACGTGCTTTTCACAGTTGGCCTATTAATGCAGCAACTTCATCTGCAGGGTTATTTTTCTTTTCTTTTATAAACTTATTCACAAGATATCTGTTTTTTATCGCTTTAGTTGTTTCCCTGCTTATTGCCCGGGTGCCTAAATATAGCCCCTGGAGCTTGTTTGCAACAGCGCACCCGATGCTGCTTCAATAGTGCGACATCAAAGCAGCATTGGGCGCTATGACTGGCCGTGTCTTAGGCTGCGATTATACAGATGCTCTACAATATGTGCGCACATCTGCGACATCACAGAGCGACGTGCACAAGCACATTCTTCTGCACGCGCGACTGCAGGGGAGACCAGGCTGAAATCTGTTCTTTGATTTGACGGCTGCGTCACGTGACGCGACAGTCGCAACCAGAAAACATTTGGAAAACGCTTCAAGTGTCTCCCACATTGCAGTAGCAAGCGGCGCGACAGTCGCGGTACGTATAAGCTCTTCGCGAGGATGCATACAATTTTTTGGGCGCTGCGCTCGGGGGGTGGGGGGGAAGCAGAGTGGGTGTGCGCTGTGTCACAGATACACACTAACCCACACTCACCCCCCCACCCCTCCCCCTGGCATTCAAACTTTGGCTTCTAAAAGTTGTAGCTGGTGCCAACTTTTTTTTTTTTAAATTTTAATTTTTTTTAATTTTCATTTTTTTGTCCATCCCTGCAAAGGAAAAAGAGAAATAAAATGAAGATTGGTAATTGACTGTGTAGCCAGGTAACCCCCTGGGCTACTAATTTCACTGCCTAACATGTAAGTCCTGGTACCAGTGCAGGCAGTATTAGGGTTACATCTGCCATACTGTAGTAAGCAGTTCCCTTGAGTGACGGGGGGGGGGGGGTAGCTTATGGCCTGGGTACTGCCCATACAGAACTACTTCATGAGGAGGAGGCGGGCGCAAGCAGTTTTGCGGCATCGAGAACAGTCAGTCTGGACACATCTGTATCCAGTGAAGTGATGCAATTCGGGGGCAACAATAACTGCAGATTTCATGACGTCCGGGAACCTTAAGTTTCAAGTTATTTGGTTTAATAAACTAAAGGGCACGTATCCCTGCTCGCATTACATTAAAGCAGCGGTGCGCAAACTGGGGGGGCGCGAGGCTGCCTGTGGGGGGCGCGGGGTTTACAGAGGCCCCACGCGCTTCCCGAAGGCACTTAAATTAAGTGCCGGGGGAGCTGCAGGGCCTCTGTAAGCCTTTACTTACCTTGGCTCCGGCGGCTTCCTTCTCGCGTCGCCATGGCAATGCGGCGTCATGACGCCGGAGCGGAGGTGGGTGGGGGGGGGGGGTCGGCGCGGGAGTGAGGAGAACGTCGGCAGGGGGGTGCAGGGAAAAAAGTTTGCGCCCTCCTGCATTAAACAATGCTACATTTATGCGTCCTTGCAGTGATATGTAAGCTGCCAGACAGATTTTGTTCTTTATTTACTCAAATGCCCTTGTGGCAATAGTCGGTAAACACAAATCTCGTCACATTTTAGGGACTTTAATAAACATTCAGTGAGCCAACACAGATCATAGAATAAAGATCACAGAGGAAACATGTTTTCTCCCCTGGGAGGGACAGTGAGGCACGTTGAAAAAGACAGATGTGATGGATACATAAGTATGACCGCTAAGCCTAAAGCCGTGATTATTGTGCCTGCGCACGACATCTCGCGCCGCGAACAAAATGCCATACATCTGTGAGGCAGGCCATGGAGCGTGCGACCAAGTGCGCGATTTTTCAAAATATAATTCAATTGTTTTTTTTTCGTGCGACGACCGTGTTATGTGAGCGGTTCAGCCAATGAGGGCGAACCCGCTCACGTGACGTCACGGACACGCCTACTGTCTTAGTTCATGTTTCGCGCGCGCACACACATGATGTCACACGCTCGGTTGTGCGCACGCCTCAACTAAAACTTACTTTGTGAGGACAGAGCAGGGGTATACCATTTTATTTTGATTTAATTTGTATTTTTTTTTTCTTTCATGCATATGGTGCACACATTATGGCCCAGAATATCGCCACTTTTGCCTTGTGCCTCCTAGTATTTCCATTTCAATGTAGGAAATAGGTCCAAAGAGGTTAAATCCAGATTAGAGTGTTACATCTCCATCACAAATAAAAATGAAAAAAAAAAAAGCTCGACTGGATGCAACCGTGAGAGAGCTCTTGGGTCAAGAAACCAATCAAAATGGGATTGGGGCAAGTGGTCAAAATAACATGGTGGCCCATTCAAGAATGTAACAAAGATCAAATGCTGCTGTGCTTCTTGGAATTCGTTTTCTGGAAATGTAGCTAGTATACTGTGTTTTACATGAATTGCTCTCACGTTTTTGGACAATTTAATGGAATTCTCTGCTACCCCATGGCTGTCACACACATAATTCGGAATTGCTCTGGCGGCAGCTTCTAAAAAAAAAAAGGGTTTTTTTTAAATTATTTTATTGGCAGTGGTGTAGATCATCATGATTAAAATAACTTATTTCAAAAAGGTTGTGTTTTTTTTTTTTTATGTACTCCGTACTGAAGAACTCGCGGGACTTCCCTTTCTAGTTCCGGTTCTTCCTGTGTGGTTTTGATAGTTTTGCTAGCATATCCAGACTTTCTGGATTTGACTATGTTGAAAACAACGTTCTTAAGACTAAAACTTTTTTTTTTTTAAAGTTGACTTAAATTACTACCTATTGAACTCGAGCTGTCATCGGAGGCAATGGTTAGGTAACATTCCTTTTGGACAATTCGGGCGGAATTGCACAGACGGAGTTTTTAAAGAGCAGTCTATTATACTCAAGGATAGATTTATCGAAAGGAAGTATGAACCATCCCTAATTGATCAATCGGGAAGATATGCTGATGCCAGCGGTAAAAGAGTATACTAATGAGTACAATATCCCATTTGTAACTAACGTCATTTGTGGTGTATCTTTTGGGGTGCCCATGTGGACTCCAGTACAGTATGTCGGAAGCTCTTCAAGGCCCTTGCGGGTTTGCATACTGGAGCACATGGGTAACATCAAGAAAAAACTTAATACGCAGTGTCTGCAGACACTTTGACCCCGTTCATGCTGGTAGTGGGAGAGTATAGGTAGGGGAGGGTATTGTAATTATGCAAGGAGACATTCTGGATTTATAGGTTGAAGACAGTTGTCAACGTGGACATGGATATCGGGGCCTTCATTTAAACAGCATCTCCAGTATTTGATTCTTCTCACTATACTTTACAACCTTAACTTTAAACGACTTCTACTTATCTGTGAAGGGCCACCTTGTCAGGCTTCCACATCTGATGTTGACACATGCACTGTTTTTAGTCAATATTTTTAGTTAATATTTTTAGTTAATATTTGATTTTTTTTTAGCTAATATTTATTTGCCCCTTTTCGCAGATCACCACTACTTCCATCAAGGGATTAATTCTGAATTGTTTGTGTTATCCTCTGAATGCCATTTAATGTGTATTGACTCTGCAAGTTCAGTAACCAGATAACGATTCTGTTATGAGCTATAAACAGACATGACATTTTATGATGTATCCCATTGTTTGCTAGTTTTATCTTTGCTGTTTTAAACATATTTACAAGCTGTCATTTTTATAGTTATTTTGAAATGATCCCCTGAATGGCACCCTGTTTGTATATTATGCAAGTTCTATATGAGGAGTATGCATAAAATGGGTTTATGATATCTATTTCTGATGTGATTTATGAGCTTCAGACAAACATAATTTGTTTGTGTTGACCTCCTCAGAATGCCACTTAATGTGTATTGACTCTTCAAGTTCAGTAAGGCTGCGTCCATAGAAGCACCGACAGTGCTCCTCCGCGCTGACGCAGAGGCTCGCCTGCTCAATCGGGAGCGATTGTATGGACGTGCAGGCGAACCAGCGTGCGTGACCGTGAGGCAGAGCACTGACGTCATGGGGCCGCGAAGAGTCGACGTCACGGCGCCAACGTCGTGACGCTGCTTCGCTCTGATTGGGTGTTTCAGCCAACAGCGCGCTCGGATACAATTTCTGATGTCGGCTGCGCCTGCGGATGCTCACGGAAGCCCCCTCTCAAGACATCCTCATTGAGGATGACTGGGCTCATCGCGGAGCGTCCACACGGCTCAGCGCTGTCGGTCCTTCTATGAACTCGGCCTAAGAAGATAACTATTGTGTTGAGATTCGAGCTTTAAAAAAAAAAAAAAAAAATAGCAAGATATTTTTAGATGTATTTACTTGTATGCTTGTTTTATCCCTGCACTTTTAAAAATTCACAAGCTGTCATTTTGGCCTTATGCCCTGATTGGCACACTGTCTATGTATTATGCATGTTCAGTATGAGGAGACTGCACTCTTGTTTTATGATCATTTTTATATGACTTACAAGTTTCAGACAAACATTAGGACATCATAAGCTGTAACTCATTGTATGCTAGTTTTATCTTTGCTTGTTCTATAAATGTCATAGTTTCATGTGCGACAAGGTGTTTAGCCTTGAAGAAATGCATTTGGACAGTGGAGAATGTCTATGCTCATAATCTTCATTAAAAGTGGAGGCTATCAGCCAAAAGAAATATTAGCTGATTGGCTGCAGCATTGAAGTTGATCATACATTTGAAGTTGATCATACATCATCAGAAGGGTATTTAAACCCACAGAGGGACAACACGCAGTTCCTCGAGCCTGAGGAAGCTGAGTATTCAGCGAAACGCATTGCTCTCATCTGCGTGACTTTTTGATCCAATCCACCGTTGGCTATTTATCTATGTTCTTTTGAATTTGGTCTCCCCTCATTTTCTCTTATCTTCTTTCACCTATTGGGGATCTTGGAAAGATCCTTGGGGTTGAGCAGCAGACATTGGACTCCGTCGTAGTGCACCAATATATTGGTGCATGCAGGGGTCCTCTCTCACGGTAGTATCTTAACCATATTTTATCTACTTTCATAGAGAGAACGCCATAGTACTTTCTTTGCTAGCATATTGCAACGGGTTACTTATTTTTGATATCCTTCTGAGTTCCAAGGGTGTTTGTACTCTGAGTGCTGAAGACATTTGAAATGACAGGAGGTGAGGAAGGTGGGGTCTCTGGGCATTGAAGGACCACTGATAAGCTCCAGTTCAGGTGAGAAGAAAAAAAATACAATCCGGATTACTTCTTTTTACCTAGACAAATTTAGATGTGTTTTTTTTGTAAGCAGCAGTTGTAGATTATAAATCTGTTTGTGGTTTAATAAGATTTTTATTTTTTTATTTATTTTAAATAGAAATTTCAGTCCAATAACAAAAATAAGTTATGAATTAATACATTTGATTTATTTTTGACATCAATTAATATACTGTATTATACTTTTATTTATTACACCCATACTACACCACACCACACCACACCCCCCTCCACTCCCTCCCCCCCACACACCCCACCACACCCTCCCCCCCACACACCCCACCACCCCGCACACACTCTTTATTAGGAATTACAGAGTTCTCAAGATATATATATTATTATTATTATTTGGTGCTGGTGTGCAGAAAGAAACACCAATAACCCTCTTACAGATCTATAGTGAATCCAATTTATTTGCAGACATACAGTAGTACACCACTAACTTATTACCATTCATAGACTGAAAAATGTCTTGGACTTTGAACTATATTGGAATATCCGTTTACTTGTGTATTGTGTGCCTGCAATTCGGGTCTTTGTAGCACTTCAATTCTGAGGGTGATTTATTTTTGCTATTGTTCATTGTGTTTCCTACATCCTAAATTGTGACTGGGGTACATAAAGGAACTTCAATTAGTCCTGATGGTTCAGTAGATACTGACATTAGTTTCTCTTGTTGATTATGCTATATCAATAGAATCTCTGAGGAGATGTCGAAGCTGTGTTAGCAGAGTGGTTATTTCACTGAACCACATTGTAAGCACCAATTATCTTCTGCATAATGATTGCTTTGTCTCTCTCTGGTATAGCGTGCATCTTGTAGATCTCCGATATACATTTCTGACTAGCTCATCACAACCTCTGCTATAATCTCTCACACACAGCAGAGCGTGCAGATCGGTTTGTAGAAGAGCAAAATCTTCTCATGAATCATGCCATAGAATAAAGTTGTTGATGTGTTCATTTTCATCTCCATGTTATGTTATCAAAGTAGCTGGGTGGTGATAATCTTTGGCCTTTGATATTCCTTTTCCCGAGTAACTTCAATGACCCTATTGTTTTTGTGTCTACTGACCGTTTATTGTTTCTCGGTGGATGTTTATTCCGTTGTCTGGTTCCTCGTCACACTTGAAGCCACTCTCCTGGAGTCATTGAAGCCTTATACAAACATCAAACGCATAACCATACAATCGTTAATGGCGCAAATCTTAACTCTGTGGGTAAATGAAGAAAATCTGCGCATGTCTCCACTTCAGGGTAAATGCACCTTGAAAAGGGTGGCATCTCCAAGGTAAAAGTGAACCAATAGGTTAAGTGAAATAGATTCGAAACTTAAAATAAATAAATTAAGTGTAAATAAAATGAGCGTGCGAACGCATTAGTGTAATACTTCAACTAAGAACAGAACGGCAGCTCCAGTGTTCTAGAGGTCCCCGTCTCTCTGTAATCCAGACATGAGGTGCCGGATACGCAAAAATATCCGGTTAACGAAGCGTTACACTATACCGTACTTCTAGAACACATTTTTAAAGAATTACAATACATTATAACATAAATTATAAAATAGTTCACAGGTACTCGCCCATCAAGTAGAAATAAAACGTTTTTCCTAAAACAAATTTGGCAGGAAGATGGTCAAAATATTACAGGGCACGAACTCTAATTGAGGACGAGCTCGAACAATGGTCCAATAGCAAAGCTATTCTTCTATCTTCAGATTTACATATATTTCTAAAATGTTTTTATTGCGGGTACAAAAACACGATGAAACCATTCATAATAAATATCCATTCATGACTGACTTTGCGCTTTGTAAACAACAATTGTGTAACACCTTGAAAAGCTTTAGTTTGATTCCATTTCCCGATCACCAAAGCTTCACGGTATGCGTGCCTGCAGCATCAGCACATGTAAGTGCTCTTATTCGATCTTTATTCTGCTTAAAACCAGCAGCACTAGATTCCCTCACACCGACTCGGATAGGGGTGGGCAACATCGTCAAAATAGGCCAGTTTCATCTGCATTATGAATTTGGTCAGGGGATAGATCACCCTTTTTTTTCCATCCCTCTCCCTGCAGCTTTATGACTTTGATTCACCCGACACATTCTAGTGAATGCCATACTGAACTTTAAAACACGGAAGCCTTCCATCCAAAAATGCACATGGATCAGTTCATTCTATTTGCTTATAAAAATCTGTCGCTTTTTCACTGAGCATTGGGCCTATCGTGCGGTTTGATAACCCCAGAAATCTATCTGCGGAAAACCCTTCCGATCGTTTCAACGAAAACCATTCCTACAAGGCCCTGTCTAGCTGCTCTAATTTAGGCTTATGTAGAGCACGGCATTGTTCAACAGCTTTATTTATCTGTGAACTAGCAAATAATTTGAACAATTGTTCTATTTGAGCATTCATATCATATATTGTTGACGAACCAACATTATGCTCTCATCAAAACATTCAGATTCTCGCCCTTTTCAAGATAAGGTTTTCTCCTTTACTTTATAATTGTATATTGGATGCATAATGGTAGGATGGGGTTTATACTTTGCGATAAACACACTGCTAATGAAAATGCAGATCACAATGGCGGATATCAAGTACAGCAGAAGGATTAGAGTCAGCGCCACTTTTGTCAGTTTTATAAATTGCAGTAGTGATAAACACCTGACTGCACTCGGAAATACTCTGAGCGCTCTGGAGGTGCGGGGTGGGCTCCGGTTACTACATTAAATATTTGTATAGGGGTATATCTGAAATTCCGGATACTAAAGCTTGCCGGTTGGTAAAATGCAGGATAAGTCTGCGTCCCCGCTAGCGCTAAGCAGGCGCCGCTTGCGGTGGTTACTTACATATATAGATATATGTAAGTCCCCGCTCGTGCGCGGGCACACATGCTCTGTGCTTAGGTAAACAAAAAAATCTAACTTTCCAGTGCGCTCAACTACCCACAAGCCCTCCCCCCACCCCAAGTAGGTCAGGTTTTTGGGATATCCCTGCTTCAGCTTAAGATTTAAAAAAAAAAAAAGTTTCATAAATATATTTGTTACCCTGGACAGATGTATTCATGCGTGGTGCTAAAGACTGTAAACAGAAAAACAGAAAAATTAATTGTGCTATGATGATTATTCCTACCGTTGGTAGGGTAATGCCTTGCCATTTTTCCATTCCTGACCATTAAATATTTTTATGGATAACGCACTTTCCTCCTAACTTTTCTTTGGGATATTTCCGGTTGTGCTCTGCCATTTCTCCTATTGCATTCACCCTGGACAGATCCTGGCAAATCTGTATGAAATTGTTTTCATATTCAATTGAGCCTCTGTTTCTTCAGTCTTATAATCCTTTCCTTGGTTGCATATTGGTGGGGTCTTAGGACACATCTTTGCTTCTTTTGGGGTCCTCGAATCTAAGTCCCAAAACTCTGAGCGCTATCCATTAGAAGATCGCCATCTTGTAACTGGGAGTCAATTGGCATAAACAGTCTCTTAGGGTATAACTGAAGGGCTTCTGCGGAGACCGACTCGGGGACATGGCGGATTCGTAAATTCTGCTTTCGCTCCCTGTTCTCTAGATCGTCTTATACCATCCCTCATAGCTCTCATCTCTTCATTGAGATGCAGGACCTCATCGTCAGTATTTACCTGATTTTGTAAAGAAACGTCCATCTTAATTTCAAGCTCTGTAGTTCTGTTAGCCAATGAAGAAACTTCTGTTTTAAATTCCTTTACAGCTCTATCCAGAGCTGGCTGACTGGAAGCCCGCTTGCATTTCTTTAAGCATGTTCTGGAGGTCCTACTTGGTGATTAAGTGTCTCCCTCTGCAATACTCGGCTCTCTGTGAGAAACAGCTCTCCCCACTGCCTCCTCCCCTGCTGTGGCCCTTTTCGCTGAGTTTCTCAGGGTTGCCTTTCTGTCAGATATATCTCCTTCAGGTCCTGCAACTCGCCTCTCTTTCTCTGGCTGTTGCAGCCTCGCGCTCCTCGTGCGCTCAGCTCGGCGGTGCCATCTTTTTGTTTTTCCCTTCTCTCACTCTCTGCTGCCTGCGGCTATAGTGGGAGAAATCTGGGGTCCCCGGCTTCGGCGTTTTCTTTTGGACCGTCCCCGCTGGTTCCCCTGGCAGATGCAGTGTCCCGCGGGGCCGATCGGAGCGGTGATCAGGGGTTAATATGTATTCTGTCGGCGGAGTGCACAGAGCTTCCTTAGCTCACGTAGTTTCCTTAGCTCATGTGCATCCGCGATGACATCACGCGCGTGCCCCCCTAAATTAATCTTCTAAATACATTCTTTTTATTTTGACTTTCATTTAAAACATAAGCCCACTTTATGGCTAGTAGAGAACTAAACTTCTACCTTTTTATGAGATAACAGATATCCGAGAGAGAACATAGACCAAACCCGTCATTCTTATTGTTAATTGAATTGGCAGAGTTCCCTGGTCATTAGTAAATCTTTCACATCCTTGTGAACTCCAACCATATGCCAGATATCTCATATTTAGGAAATGGATAAGGAAATGCAAAATGATCTTTGTCACCTTTTCGCGTCTGGGGAATATTTCAAGAATGTGAGGTCCCTTTGAAGCTGACCCCTCACCAGGGCCACTGGGTATTGTGACCAGACTTCCGTAATATACCCATAACATTTTAGTGGCACATGACTGATAACATAAGGTTGAGCTCCCTTCTAGATAAACACTGAACACCATGCCAGGTTGCTGACCCCCACCCCAAAAAACAATACATGTATTTTTATGCTGTACTAATAGCTCAAGTCAACGGTATATGTGCCAGTTTATTAAAATGTTGAATATTTTCTGGCATGATCATTACAGTTACTGTGACATTTTCCATATAACTGGTACTTATTGTTTCCATTGTTCGCTACCCTGGCTATTGCAAGCATCGTAATTACTTTGCAAGAAAAAATGTCAAGAGAACGCGATGACTGACAATTTTGCCTACAGATACAAAGTTCCTGAGAACTTGTGACTCGCACAGAGGAAATAACAATGCTCAAATCGCACACTGTTTGATACGTGCTCCTCTGCTGCTCAGTGATAAGAGTTTGTGTGAGTTCTAGACGGCTGCAAAATGAGGGAACTCTTATTGTGATGATATAAAAATATATGTACATTTTGTAACCAAAGATCATGTAAAAATAGAATGTATGACCAGGCGTAAGCGAGACGTCACATAATAAAGCGCATTTCTGATGAGGAACTAAACAAAACAGCAATGACCAGATCTAGCTACAGAATAGTTGCTGTAAAAATGAATGGTAACATTGTATAGTATGTATCTATGTTCTGTAAAAACAAGTTGCAGTGATTCGAGAACTGCAAATAATTGCTGAAATCCTTGTGATCAAATACTGGGCGCCTGACAAACTACTATTTACAGCCTTGTAGGGTCACCGTGAACCAGTCATAATAAAGATAACATTGTTGCGATCTAGCATGAAATATAGCTGTCTAACTGCAGAAGAGCAATTGTCAGCGGAGACCTGAAATATCTTAAAAACCGGTGCATCACGGCACACCATTCACCCTGCTAATCTAGCAGCAAGGTTAGTTGTAAGAAATGCAACAGTCTTACATTTCTGCACAGTATTAAAGTCTATCTTCACATTTATAATAACACATGGTATCACTCAGAGGTCACCAAAAAAAAAACACCAATAAACTTTCTCCGGCAGACTGTTCATTTTCCATCCCTATTACATGCTGACTTTTAGATACGTCTGGTATTAAAAAAGAAATAAAATAAAAATATATATATTATTATTTTTTTTTTGAGTAATGTATAAATATATTGATTAAGTATATGTATTTCCCCCCTGAATAGTTAGGAACATTGTGTACCACATCAATGAAAGGTTTGGAGCTCTGTTCCCCTCCCTACGCATTCCTCATTATTCCTTGTCCTCACATCCTCCCTTTTCTGTCTCTTCTTTCTCTCTCCTCCCTTCCTGTCTCTCCACGCTATTGTAGACGTCAACATTTTAAATTAATTGATTAAAGAGTAGATTCATTACATGTGCTGCTAAAGGTGCAGTGTAGGGTTGCTGCAGGGTTGTCGGAAATAATAAATAAAAAGTACTGATAACTGTAAATATTGATTTTCTACCCCCTTTTTATTTATTTTTTTGTTTGAGCTTTTTTCTTGGCAATCCTTGTGAACATTGTAAGCTGCAGTTTTTAAGGCGGTGTTTCATCACTGCCCTTCTCTCTTTCCTGTATGGTTTTTTTTGTTCCCTTTTTATACCTTGCTCCAAACGAACTGGAGTTCTGCCCTGTGAAAGGCTGAGTCAAATTTTGGTGATGGTAAGGTTATTAAGCCGTACATCCCTATTTTGAGAGAACAGTAAATGAATGCAAATTAAATGTGTTCTTCAAAGATGTCTTGGTTACCGTATAATTCTTGGCTGTTTTGAGAAACTAATTGTGTGTATGTATATGCACAGACAGTGCTGTAAGTAGAGTGTATCTGGTTACAATGGGAATGGAGAGGATTTGAGGTATTGGGCCAGGGAGAATGCTGGCAGGCATGTGTGGAAATTAAGACGAGGACTAAGGCCGCGTCCACAGTGGAACGCGCTAGCTTCCACGCTCCTCCATGGCGGCGCGCTTGAAATACAAACTTGTTTATTGCAAAGCGCCACTCTCCCTATAGCGTATGTGCTTGCACACTAAGCGCATATGTATTGGAGTCAGTGTTTGTTTCGGCGCAAGCTACGTAGCTCGCGCCGTGTCCTGCACTATGAACTACTCGATTTGTTTATGCAGCTACCTCCTTTGTGCCTTTACTACATGGAAAAAAGAACTAGTGAAGCTTGACCACTGAACCTATCACAGTTATTAGATTAACTTGTTCCTACCTAAAACACACACCTAATCTTAGAATCTTGACATTCTGATGGTCCTATATGGTCTTGTGCTATAATGTACTATAATTCTTATAAAGTTGCTACTGCGGGCGTATTTTTCTGCGTTATCTAAACATTTTATTTGATGTTTTAGGTGAATGATTGTAAATAAAACAAAAAACGATTTCTAAAAATGGTGGACATTTTACTATTGCAGCAAAATATTGGTAAATCTGTAACTGCTTTTGAGGTGATGGCACTGAAGAAGACCATTCCTTAGGCTGAGTCCATAGAGACGTCAGCCGTGCGGAGGCTGAGGGAAAGTGGGTGCTTTCCCTGGCCTTAGACCGCGCGCCGTCAAGGGGGTGGGGGGGCTGTGACGTCACAAAGCTGGTTCGCCCTCATTGGGCGAACCGCTCACGTGACAGGCCCTGCGCTCCGGTGAGCTCAGAAACGAAAAATTTGTTAAGACACGCTTCCGCAAGCGTGCGGAAGCCCCTGCTAAAGCCACTCTAATTGCGGCTGCAGGGGCTCACTGCCGAGCAGCAGCGCGCCTCAGCACAGGTCAGCGCCTAACCGCTGACCATGCCCGAGGCCTTAGGCTGCGGCCAGGATGAATGCGCTGGTGCTCGGTGCCCATTTTGCTCTGATTTGTGTCCTGTTTTGCGCGGGGGGATGGGGGTGTGACTGACATCACGGAGCTGATTCAGCAAAATAAAATTTGACCGTCTTGGCAAGCTCACGCTCAAGGGCGTGTGCGCACACACCCTGGAAAAGTGCATTCAGAATGATCACTCTGATCGCGCTAGGCACAAGCGCGCTTCGCTTCACCCTGGCTTTAGCCTTAAATGTGCAATCCCACAGTCGCCCAGTTGTATTTCTTAGGTGCCTCTGAATGGGGAAGTGTTTGTCAATCAAGTGTTCTCTTTACCCTTATCCCACCCCATCTGTGTACATTTTTTTAAATAAATCCGTTATGTACTATGAGAATACTTGTAGCATTTAAAAAAATAAACCATTTTAAAGACATTTTTAATGTATTATAATGCAAAGGGCATTTTTCTTCCTATAGCAACCATATACAAAGTCACATCCTCTTCCCCGTGTGAAACAGCATCGCCTTTTTGAGACTTGCCCCCTCTAGCAGTGAACCAATTGAATCTAGTGCCTGCCTGGTCACATGATCTTCCTCACTAAACTTTGTCTGTTAGTGCAGCAGAAGATTACCCAAGATGCATTTAGTGAACCCCCCGCCGAATTTCAGCGATCGATTATAGGAGAACGGATCGATCAGCAACTTAGCTAATCACTTATCAGTGTGTAGATTATATTGATGCACCTATGGAATGTATTTATTTTTAAATGACAGCTTGAACTGCAGCTTTAAAACATGTAACTGGAATTGTTAATTTTGGTCCTAGGAGGAATTGCCCCTTTAAATATAATTAAAATACTTCCATGTACCGACTGGCACAAAATAAATGCATTAAAAAAAAAAAAGAGCAACGCGTCGGGATTTAACTGCCTTTAATTTTCACTCATTAACTTACAAACAAAAATGAAGGTTACTTTGAAGTCCTTGAGAAAAAATATCTATGTAGCTTACATGTAAGGTTCCCAAAAATGTGCTTGTTTGGAATGATTAGTGCTGAGAAGACCGGACGGAGCTGCCTTAATGTAGAGTTGGACAGGATCTTATCCTGATTTTATTAACACATTTACGATACATATCCAAATAAATACTGTATCTGTTGAGTAGAACACAAAAATACAAAACTCTCTGGTAGTGTTTAACTAGACGATTTGTAGAACATAAAAGATGGTTTAAGGCGCATGATCATGGTCCACAAATGTAACGAGGGTATGTAAAGAGTGATTCAGTAGGGTTGATGGTCCTGCTCCACTTGTAAAATAATTCAAAAGATCAGAAAAAAGGGGAGCGCAAGCTTGAATCTAAATGTTATACACAAATGGGAGAAAACACAACATCGAGGATCTTTCTATCAATAATTATTGTTAAGATTTACTATTCAGTTGAAGATTACTAATGATCAAACTTAACTAAAACAGGAACAATGGATTTCTGAATTTAATTCAAAGCGCTGTTGCCATTTTGAATGGGATCACTCGTGTGTTTCCAAATATCAAGTTTCCCTTTGACTGGATATTTAATTATTATACATACACTGTACCACTACAAATCTTGCAAGCAATATCTAATTCATAGATTGCGTATAATAATTTATCATCCATACACTTTATTTCATGTGTTTGGGGCAACTGTGCAGCGTCAAGGATCTTTCTGTTTTCTCAAGTTTGTGGAACATAAAGAGGATCCATACAGATAGTAGAACGGCCCTATGGCTGACTTGGAAATGCTTTAAAAGGAAAATCTTGATCATTAATGCATGTTTCTTATGCACTATACAAAGTACTTGAGATTATTTCAGCTACAGACACACTAGTAGATAGCATGTTGGCGTGCACAATTGTATTTTGGCTGTTTTTGGTTGTGTGATATGTTCATGGTGCCATCACAGTCAGACTTCAAATTGATCCACATTTGAATAGGACTTATACAGTACTTGCAAATCAGGGATTATATAATGAAACATATTAATGTTATTGTGCAGACACAGTCTCTTTCTTGAACCCGCATTGGTGGTGAACTGGTGCAGGCAAGTAAAATTTTTCTACATACATACTATCGCTCTACCTCGTTTTTAAAAGGGTAGGAGCACTAAAGGTAAACAATATCTATATCTATCACATAGATCTCATCTATGTGATGTGATATAGACCCGAATTGCATACACTTAATACCAAGTGCCTATTAGTCTTGAGGGTGATAACAAATGAGCTAAGACCTTGTTAGTAAATATCAGCTGAGAGTGCATGATGTTTGAATTGGTATCAAGCCTATATATCTAGAACAGCAACAATTTCTTGCTTAGAACCTTGATGTGGTGTCATGTACGGCACACCTGTGAGCATATGACCTGTATATGGGACAAGGGTTAATACACAGCTATGTAGCCGACCCACTTTTCACCTGCCTCAAAGGTCCCTCAAATGAATAATATTTCTGCGCACGCCACATTATACCATCTGTGACGGACAGCACACAAGTGAACACGTGATTTAGATATGCAACCAGGGTTAATACACATGGCTACTCTAGCCAACTCGCCTTTCTCCTGCGCAAGGTACTTTCAATGAGTGAAGAATATTTACCCTTTACTCGGTTTCAATAATACCCACTGCCATCACAAAAGAAATATGCAAATAAAATATGTATCTATCTGCCAGGGTCTAAGGTCACTGTTTTAGGAAAAAAACTATGCGCTGAACACACACACGTTGTAGCAAAATGTGTCTGAAATTGTGAAACGGTTTATTCAGAGCACACACACACACACACACACACACACACACACACACACACACATACACACACACACACACACAATGTGTGAATGGCCGCAGCGCGAAAACTTACCCGGTATCTGAAGCTCTCTCCTCTCTCCTCTGCAACTCTCTCCTCGCTCCTATGCACCTCTCTCCTCTCTCCTCTCCAGCTCTCTCCTCTGCAGCTCTCTCCTCTCTGCAGCTCTCTCCCCGCTTCATCAGGCTGTGTCCACGTGCGCGGCACACATTATACTTCAGAGTAGGTGTCAGGTTCAGCATTCTATATTTCATATTTTTTTTTTAACAATACGGTTAGTCAAGCCCCTTGGCACTCTGTAGAACCCTTCCAGGAATGCTTTGAAAGTACCTTTTAAAAGTGTCCTGTTTACTTGATTGTCAGAAGAGCCTTAATTTAATCCCATCTCTAGCAAAGATGCCCTTATTTCTAAATTGTATCAGTCCTTCCCAGACCTGCCTTGACAGGCCATAAACACAATTAGGATATTTTTAACACAATTTCTAACCAACACTAACCCCTGAAGTACTAGATGGAGTAAAATACTTTATCTCATGATATTGTCATCACATTGTAAAATCCAGATGTGGCCTCTATTGCTAGAGAAATTACTCATCCCAGATCATATTAAAAATGTATATGAAAACAATTAAAATGTCTACACACACACACACACACACACACACACACACACACACACACACACACACACACACACACACACACACCTCCCCCCTCCTGTTCTGTGCGCAGTGATGACTTGCCTGTCAATCACCGCTGCCACCAGCAACAACACTCTCTCCGTAACATCAATGTCAGACCTGACTCACTGGGATCAGTATTGGCGCTGATTGGCAACGCTCAGATGCGAGCTTGAAATTATATTCTAAGGCTACGTCCATAGCAGGGGAAGCCACGCGGGCGCTCCGCGCTGAGCCCTGCATACTCAATGAGGATGTCTTTAGTGGGGGCTCACTCGAGCGTCCGCAGACGTGCTGAGGTGTTGGGATTTTCAGCCGACAGCAGAGCCTGTTTCTCAGCGCGCTGTCGGCTGAAAACCTCCAATCACAGCAAAGCAGCGTCAAGGTCACGGCGCCGTGACGTCGGTGCGTCGTGGTCTATTGGCCCAGCGACGTCACTTCCCAGTCCCCTCCCCCCGATTGCGCACGCTGGCTCGCCTGCCAGTCCATGGGATTGCTCCTTACTGGGCAGGCGAGCCTCAGTGTCAGCGTGGAGGAGCGCGGGCTGAGGCTCTATGGACGCAGCCTAACATATAAATGTGTAGGTAGATTGTTGGGAAAACTTAAATTCATGAAGCATTCTATGCAGTAAACTTCTTTGTGGAAAAGCTGTGAAAGAGCAGAAAGCAAGAAATTAACCACTGGCTTTCTTTTTTTTTTAAGCTATGGAACAGTGTAAGAGCCAACAAGAAGTGCATTAGGACTAAATACAGCTATTTAAATATAAATTAGCTCATGGAGAAATATATAGGCGTAAATACCCATTTTTATTTTGTTAAATGGGTAGTACATTGTCGGACACAGTTGTGTGGCAGATACTGTCAAACTGGGAATGATTTGAAATATAGGCTACTGTACTGGAAGAACTACAGCACTGCTCAGATCTTGGCCACATACATTTTAAAACGATGATTTATCAGAGAGCTAAAATAGTAGTTTAGTAAGTCATCAAACTTTTAGATTACTTGCTACTGCTGTTCTTACTGAGCGTGGGAAAATATCAGGTGTTGCGTTGGTTTTTATTGTTTCTCAATGAAAAACGTGCAGAGCTTGTGTTCTAGTAATAATCTGATATAGAAAGTGATCCACTGCTTTCTGGTACTTTTCACAGCACTCTTCTTGTTGTTCTGGTCCTCAGTCCTGAAAGTCAGTGTTCTGACACAGAGGGAACAAGAGCTCTTGCAATGTCCCTGATGCATTTTGTTGTGGTGCAAAGAATACTACAGGAAAAGCTATACGGAACATAGTTATTACATAGCATCGTATGGTAAAATACAATGAAGGAACCACCAAAATAATGTAACAGAATATTTCTGTAAATTTTTTATATTGTCAAACTTTATGGCTCCTATTGCCATTCCACTTATGCTACAGTATATTTCATAGTGTACGTTTGTCCCATCCAGCTTCTAGGCAACTTCTAACAGCTACTACTAACAACCTGGTGTCCCCTTCCTTGTAGTGTTCAGCAGTTTGTCCTGAAATAGCCAGGCATCAATCAATACATTCCAGAGCACTGGAATGTATACATATATGTTGTTTTTAATGGTGACGTTGTGGTAGTGAAGTACATTTAAGTATGCAAGTGTCACTAGTATACAAAACACACTGCAACCCTCCTCCACCCTCTACACTCACAAAACACACACAACACACAGCAGCACCCCCTCTACACCCACAAACAGACAAACACAGAAACACACACTGCAGCCCCCTGTAAACCCACAAAACTCCAGACACACACACTGCAGCCCTCCACCCTCTACATCCACTGACACCTACACATACACTGAGCCCCCCTCTTCACCCACAAAACACACTGCAGACACACACCAACAAAACACTCTGCACCCCTCCTCCACCCACAAAACACACACTGCAGCCTCCCCTCTGCACTCACAACACACACTGCAGAGACACCCACAAACCACAAAACAGATTCTGTCACCTCTACATCCACAAAACACACCAGCAGCCCCCTCTCTACACCCACTGCAGACCCCCTATAAATCCACACACTGCAGACACACACACACACATACACCACACACCAACAATACACTCTGCACCCCCTCCTCCATCCACAAAACACACATGGAAGACACACTGCAGCCCCCCCTCTACACCCACAACACACACACACTGCAGCCCCCCTCTACACCCACAAAACACACACCAACACTAGACACACACCAATAAAACACTCTGCTGGCCCCTTTACACCCACAAAACACGCAGCAGACACACAAACCGTTCCTTTTACTCTCCTGTGCAGTGCTCTCTGCAGGCAGGGTGGGGGAGGTGTCCGTGCCTTGCTGCTGCCTTCTGTCCAATCACCTCCCCTGTCTAAGTGCTGATCTCACTCTTTGTGAATAAAAAACTGAAAGCTGATTGGCTGAAAAACTTGGCAGGGTGCCAAAAATTCCAGGCCATTACTGATTGGATAATGCCCGAATTGTTTGTTTATTTTTTTTAAAACTTGTATTTTTTTCCCCTCATGTTATATTTTGGGTAGGGAGGGGGTACAGAAAGACAAAAAAAAGGTGGGGGTACATTTCCATATTTTCTTTATTCTCAGGACATCCTTTTAAACTTTATTACATTTGCGATTCAGCGCGGTTCACATTAGTCACATATTATTGTGTTGTTGAGAAAAAAATCATTAAACATTTACTTCCGAATATATCATCCATGGCACCCATATCTTCAGAAAACCTTCGTGTTTATCCTGTAAATAAACTGGTAAGTTTTTCCATTCCCATAATATAGTTTGTTTGTTTTTTACTTCTGCCAATGTCGGTGGATCAATCTGTTTCCAACTTCTAGCTATTGCCGCCTTGGCTGAGGAAAGGATATGTATCATTAATTTATCGGTGTTTCTCTCTAGATCGTCTATTGGTTTTAAGATTAATACTGTTTCCATATTCCAAGGACAATCCAGTCCCCGTGACCCTTTTAATTAGTTTTTACATTTTCCTCCAAAATAATACTATCTTAGGGCATGTCCACCAAATATGTTTAAACGAGCCTATTTGGCCGCAGTTCCGCCAACATAGTGGAAAGGAAGCCGGGAAGAACGAGTGGAGTCTGGCGGGGGGGACTGTAGGTAGAATCTTAAGATTAATTTCTCGGACTGTCGAGCACCTAGACGCTCTGGCAGATCTCTCATAAATTTCCAACCACTCATCCCTCTCTAGTGGGGCGCCCAATATCGTTTCCCAATCTAGCGTAATTTTACTTGGTTGCTCCGCTTTCTGTGTGATGAAAATTTGATACAATTGTGCTATGGTGCCTTTATGATATTCACCTGCTGAGTATAAATCCTCGAAAGTTGTGAAAGGTCTAAAAACATCCTGTGTGGGCAGTATTGAGGTAGCGTAATGCCTTATCTGGAAATATTGATATAAATGCATATCTGGAATATCAAACTCTTCCTTTATTTCCTGGAATGTTTTAATAGTATCCGATTTCACTACATCCCACAATCTTCTCAGACCTTTTTCCCTCCATATTTTAAATATCTTCGATTGGAGAGCCGGCACAAACCCTGGGTTAGACAGTATTGGAGTCAAGGGTGAAGGAATAGATGAAACAGATTTAGCCCTTGTCACGGTAGCTAGTGATAGGTTATTATATACACAAAATATCTGGGTTGAATTGAACACGACTGAGATATAATAAAGATAGTTTATTCCTTAGATAGGTGAACACACAAGATGATACAAATAACAGACAAAATATAGCACTAAGGGGTTGGGTAATGAAGCAATCAGATACAGGATTCGCAATTCATACAGCAATCAGGCATCAAGTAGTTGGTAAAATCGAAGCCACTGGGCATAGGGCTGACACTAGTTTATATGTGATTTCAGTCCTATACCCTGGCATTGAGTGCAAGTCATTGGAGGACAATTATCTGCACCCAATCCCTCCTTGCCAGCTAACGTGGGAACATTGTTAGATCATGCCCCCCAGTTAGTTGACACATGCGTACTTCTGGCCCTTGAGGTCTCATTTCTTTAGCCCCACACAAGTCAGGGCGTCTACAAGTCTACCAGACTTGGATCTGGTCAGGAAACCCTTTGTCTGTAAGTGTGAATTACAGCACTTACAGACCACTCAAGTACTGCATTTCTCCGCCCTAATGTATACAGCCAGAGTGGCTGAGCCTTTGATCAGGGGGTCTGTTGTAGACAATGGGTCGCCCCCCTGAGCATTTACATTAAACAGAGCCAGTAACTTTCGCTGGCTTTTATCCCCGCTTTGAAATACTGTACAGTTCTTAATACATATATATATTAAAATAATCCGTTCGGCTGGGCCGAGTGTGCCGAAACTTGCCAGACCCTCATGCCGGAGGGGACTCTCCATGGTGGCCAAGTTTCAGCTCGCTGCGACCCACCGGACTGGAGATACCCAATTACAGTTTAAAAGCCATTTTGGAACACGAGGCTTTTTTCCGCCATGCAAGTCAATGGCAGAAACACAAACTTTGCAATTACCCTGACTCCGTTCTGTTGCCAGAGAGGGTCGGTATTTGCCATGTAATCCTGTCGGAACTAGGACTACATGGTGGCTGAATCTCAGCCCTCTAGGTTGAACAGAACCGGAGTTATGGGTTCTAGGTTTCTGCTCATTCCGACTTGGCCGTTTTCACTCGCGGCTTTTACCTCCGCCATTAGAGTCAATGGAGCGACCCTCGTGGCGAGCGTGACCCTTTAATGGGGTCATTAACTCTCGGACCCGATGGTGGTAGAGTGTGGCGGTTCCTAGGGTCTAGGGGAAAAAATAATTTTATTCCGGGGTGCTCTAGAACCTAAGTTTCCCACGCCAATTGACTTTGAACTTGACCTAATGTGATCAAAAGCTCTTTTTCAGATATTATATCCGCTTTTGCCGTCTGCGGTTTGGATGGCTGCCAACCCATTCCTGGAGGTCGGCTTCGAGGGATCCCCATTGAAATGAATGGCTCTATTGACTTACAATGGGGAACCACCGCTCCTCCTCTCGGGCGCCACCTGCAGGTCTTCTCTGAGAACGGGCCCAAATTGCCGGAATCCCCATAGGATCGTATAGAACTGCAACGGCGGCCTATGGGGAACTGCAAAATGGAGCCTGCAAAGGCGGGAAAATGGAACAAAGGGCTATAATCACTTCCCAACTATTAACCCTTCTCCTCCCGAACGGATCCCAGTGTGAGTGTTAGTGCAGACACTGGAATGGGGGAAATACATTGTTACAGGGGGATACACATTTGGGTGCTGAAGCAGGGTAAAAACACATTACTGGACCGCAGTCCAGTTAACCCCTTGCCTCCGACGTGAGGTCAGGGGGTGACCATAAGGGGTGTAACCCCTTTAATACCGGGCAATCCCCCTCTCCCACTACAGCCCTGCATACTTTATCCCATAGTTTTAGAGAGTGCGCGAGATCACTGGTTGTGTTCTGATAGATTCGGGCCTCATCTTTTTCAGCCATAGCAGCGTTGCCATGTCCTTTATCTGGGCCTCTGCTCTTTCTATGTCCACCCATGGCCTCTCTCCATCCTTCATTGACCAGTATATCAGGGGCTTATCCTGGCTGCTTCATAGTATTTCGTTAAATCTGATTGAGACAAACCCTCTAGTTATGTTGGTGTCCCCATTATCCTTTTCTTTATTCTTGGCTTTCTACCATGCCATATAAACTTTGTTATTTCTATTTCTAGCTCTTTAATATCTTTTTGTGGAACGATGACAGTAAGCACCTGAAATAAAGACAACATCTTAGATGGTGTATTCATTTTAACCTAAGCTATTCTGCCTGTCCATGATATTTGGTGTTTGTCCCAGGTCTTTAGATCTTTTTTCAGCTCTTTAATAAGTGTCGGGTAGTTTGCCGCATAAAGTTTATCGTATGTCCCTGTTATAGAGACTCCCAAATATTTAATCTTGTCTGGTTTCCATCTAATTGGCAATTGTTTCTCCATAGATAGTTTGTCCTTTGCAAGAGATATTTAAACTTAGAGCCTCCGATTTAGTGTGATTTATTTTAAAATTTGAAATATGCCAAATTCTTTTACCGTATCGAATAGTTTTTGTAGTGATATTTTTTGGTTTGTGAGTGATAATAAAACATTGTCTGCATATAGAGACAACTTGTATTCTTTATCCCCTATCATTACTACCTTTATATCTTGATTCCCTCTTATTTTGGATGCCAGGGCTTTTATACATAATGCAAACATCAATGGTGACGGGGGCATCCCTGCCTGGTGCCGTTCGTAATTTGGAATGGAGCTGAGGTCTGGACCGTTGCCGTAGGGTTTATATAGAGAGCCTGGACTACTTTTAATAAAATTGGCGTGTATTCCCATTTTATTCATAACCTGAAATATTAAAGGCCATGCTACTCTGTCAAAGGCCTTGTCTGTATCCAGCCCCAGAATGAGTCGGGTTTTGGCTTTTGTTACAATTATGTATTATATATATGATTCTACGAATATTGTCAGACGCCTGCCTCTTCGGGGTGAAAATGCCCGGAATTTAACAGCTTTAGCCTTTAATTGTTATTAAATTGCTGTTAATTTTCAAGGAACGTCCCAAAGTGATGAGGTAATGTGACCATTACATATTTGTTCATGTTTGAGTCGCTGGGTTTCACTCTAGGTGTATTTGTTTTCTTATCGGTCCATAGGGGAAAGCTCAGTTAAAGAGCAATTACGTCTCATTTCCCAGTCCCCTTGCTGTGTCATTGTTGCTTTGCTATGTTATCGCACCATCCTTTACACTTATTGGGTGCACAAGCCGGGTCCCACATTGGGACCTACCAAGGGTATGTAACTTGGAAGCCGGAGGGATAGAGAGGTGGCAGACAGTGTTGTTTTTTTTTTTTTTTTTTTACATCTTTTAACACACGTGCTTACCTTTGACCAGCTTTTAACATTTCAATGGTAAACAAATACTTTTAGGGGTTTTTATAATCTGGATCTCATGTTTTGTTGATAAGTCCTTAAAGCCCCAGGTAAATTGTTTGCAAATTAACTATGGGGATGTCATTAGTGCTAAATATACATTTTTTCACAATATACAAATAATTGTTATTTTTAAACAATCATTCCCCCCCAACCACATGATTTGCACTCTGTACAATGTCCTATTTCCTCGTCAGTATCACCTTTAATGCATTTGCATGTTTCGCATGATGCTATTTGGTGTGTATTGTACTTGTGTTCTTTTGTACAGTTTACTTGTTGCTTTTGGAAACCGGCTCTAGTTTGCACAGGCATTGGCTTCATTGATGAAAAATTGTAATTTCTACCTTTTGTATTGAACTAGAGCAGAAATATGTTAGAAAGGTGTTGCTGGGAACCCAGCCACAGTCCGTCGCTGCATGAAGTGCTGTAATTGGGCAGCATTCCTCCTGTCTGGCAGCAGCGTGTCTTCTAGGAAGTTTAGGATTGTTTTTGCATGATTTGACAATTTGCTAAACATCTTAAAACAACCTGTAAAGGGCTAATTTCTGGATGGTAACCAATTTGCTTCAGTGTCATTAACCACTCTGGAAGCTGCCATTTGTATTGTATTGTATTGTATTGTATGTCTTTATTTATATAGCGCCATTAATGTACATAGCGCTTCACAGTAGTAATACACGTGGTAATCAAATAAATAACAAATAATATAAATAACAGATCATGGGAATAAGTGCTTTAGACATAAAAGTAACATTAAGGAAGAGGAGTCCCTGCCCCGAGGAGCTTACAGTCTAATTGGTAGGTAGGGAGAACGTACAGAGACAGTAGGAGGGAGTTCTGGTAAGTGCGTCTGCAGGGGGCCAAGCTTTATGTATCATGTGTTCAGAATATCCACAGTGCTATTCATATGCTTCTTTAAGCAAGTGTGTCTTAAGGTGGGTCTTAAAGGTGGATAGAGAGGGTGCTAGTCGGGTACTGAGGGGAAGGGCATTCCAGAGGTGTGGGGCAGTCAGTGAAAAAGGTTTAAGGCGGGAGAGGGCTTTAGATACAAAGGGGGTAGAAAGAAGACATCCTTGAGAAGAACGCAAGAGTCTGGATGGTGCATAACGAGAAATTAGGGCTGAGATGTAAGGAGGGGCAGAAGAGTGTAAAGCTTTAAAAGTGCGGAGAAGAATGGAGTGTGAGATGCGGGATTTGATCGGAAGCCAGGAGAGGGATTTCATGAGGGGAGATGCTGAGACAGATCTAGGAAAGAGTAGAGTGATTCTGGCAGCAGCGTTAAGGATAGATTGTAGGGGAGACAGGTGAGAGGCAGGAAGGCCGGACAGCAGGAGGTTACAGTAATCAAGACGAGAGAGAATGAAGGCCTGAGTCAGAGTTTTAGCAGTCGAGCAACAGAGAAAAGGGCGTACCTTTGTTATATTGCGGAGGAAAAAGCGACAGGTTTTAGAAATGTTTTGAATGTGAGAGAGGAGTCGAGTGTGACCCCTAGGCAGCGTGCTTGGGCTACTTGGTGAATGATCGTAGTTCCAACAGTAATGTGGAAGGAGGTAATAGGGCCAGGTTTGGGAGGAAGTATGAGGAGCTCTGTTTTAGCCATGTTGAGTTTAAGGCTGCAGAGGGCCATCCAGGATGATATAGCAGAGAGACATTCAGAAACTTTGGTTTGTATGGTCTGCTGTAGCAGGTGTAAGGTCGGGTGTTGTAAAGTATATTTGTGTCGTCAGCATAGAGGTGATAATTAAACCCAAAAGATGTTATTAGGTCACCTAGAGAGAGTGTGTACAGAGAAAAGAGAAGAGGTCCCAGGACAGAGCCCTGGGGTACCCTCACAGAGAGATCAATAGAGGAGGAGGAGGTGTTGGCAGAAGAGACACTGAAAGTATGATGGGAGAGGTAGGATGAGATCCAGGATAGAGCTTTGTTCCGAATACCCAGAGTATGGAGAATGTGAAGAAGAGTGTGGTCCACGAGGTCGAGTAATATGAGCAGAGTGTAATGACCTCTGTCTTTGGCAGCATGGAGGTCGTCAGTTATTTTAGTGAGGGCTGTTTCCGTGGAGTGAGCAGTGCGGAAGCCAGATTGTAGAGGGTCTAGGAGAGAATAGGTGTTGAGAAAATGGAGCAAGCGAGAGAATGCAAGACGTTCAAGGAGTTTAGAGGCAAAAGGCAGGAGGGAGACAGGTAGGGTCAAGCTTGCTGTTTTTGAGTAATGTCATATGTTGCATGTTTTGAAGGAGGATGGAAAGGTTCCAGAGCAGAGGGAGGAGTTAAAAATGTGTGTGAGCATAGTAGGAGCAAGAGGTTTTATGAGATGGGAGGGAATGGGGTCAAGAGGGCAAGTGGTAGAGGGAGAAGAGGCGATCAACAGCGACACATCCTCCTCTGAGACAGTGGAAAAAGAGTCAAGGAAGGCAGGAGGAGAGTTTGGAAGAGGTGTAGGATGGGAGGAAGAAACGGAGGGGATGTTTGACGTATGGATTCCACCTTTTCATTAAAATAGTCAGCAAAGTTCTGAGCGGAGGTGGAGGATGGAGAGGCAGCTGAGGGTGGTTTGAGTAGAGTATCAAAGACAGAGAACAGTCGGCGTGGGTTAGACTTGTACATGTTGATTAGTGAAGAAAAGTAGGCTTGTTTAGCTTGCGAGAGGGCAGAGTTGAAACAGGATAGCATAAATTGGTAGTGAAGGAAGTCTGCGAGAGTATGAGATTTCCTCCAGAGGCGTTCAGAGGAACGAGTGGAGGAACGCAGCAGAGGTGTGGGAATTTAGCCAGGGTCTAGGGTTAGAAGGACGAGGGCGGCAGAGAGAAAGCGGGGCATGTAGATCAAGAGAGGAGGACAAGACAGAGTTGTAGTTCCTGACCAGGTTGTCAGGGTCTGTAGCAGAGCTGAGGGAGGAGCGTAAAGTGGACTCAGTCAGGTAAGTGAATAGAGCGCAGGTTTCTGCAGAACCGGGGGGTAGATGGAGGTGGAGAGGAGAAGCGAGATAGAGAGAAAATGAGATGAGGTGATGGTCAGAGAGAGGAAAAGGGGAAATGGAGAAATCGGAGAGAGAGAAGTTTTTAGTGAAAACCAGGTCTAAGTAGTGGCCATCCTTGTGGGTGCTGGCTGCAGTCCACTGTTGAAGGCCAAAAGAAGAGGTTAGAGAAAGAAAGCGGGAAGCCCAAGGGAGAGGGGGTCATCAATGTGGCAATTGAAGTCCCCAAGGAGAAGAACAGGGGAGACTGAGGAGAGAAAGAAAGAGAGCCAGGATTCAAAGTGAGAGAGAAAGGCAGTAGGGGGATGAGTAGAGGTAGGTGGGCGATAGATGACCGCCACATGGACAGGGAGTGGAGAGAAGATCTGGACAGTGTGAGCCTCAAAGGAGGGAAAAGCAAGAGATGGAGGAATAGGAAGGGTTCGGTAATGGCAAATAGAGGAGAGGACGAGCCCCACACCTCCACCCCTGCCATCAGTGCGCGGAGTGTGGGAGAAGGAAAGGCCACCATAGGAGAGGGCAGCTTCCAGAGCAGAGTCAGACTGAGTGAGCCAGGTCTCAGTTATAGCAAAGAGGAGCAGAGAGTGAGAGAGAAAAAAGTAATGTACAGAGAGGAACTTGTTAGAAAGGGAGCGAGCATTCCAAAGGGCACAGGAGAAAGGGAGAGAGGAGGGAGGGTGGCAGGGGATGGGTATGAGTATGAGGTTGGAGGGGTTGACACCAGAAGGAGTAGAGGTTGCAATTGGCAGACGAGGAGAGTGCATGTAGGAATAAGGCAGGGACCAGGATTGGGAGAGATATCCCCAGAAGCAAGGAGGTGAAGCATGGATAGAAAGAGGATGTGTGAGGATGATTTGTAGGGGTGTTTTTTAGTGCACGGGATAGAGCTGTGTGGTGTCAGAGGACGCAGGTAAGAAAGGAGTTCATGTGAACAGAGAAGTGGTGAAGGAAGGAGAGATGGAGATATATGAATAGAGTTAGAGACATACTGAGGCTGGTAAAAAGAAGTGCATAATTTGAGAAGTGAAGTCACAGCAAATATAAATGGTAAAGGCAGCATCACAGCAGTAATGATGCAGTCTGGTATTGATGATATCCTCCTTTCCAGCGTAGTTCAAATGCAGGAATCGGGGCCAGTTGGGGGTGTCCACTTCTTCCTCACTTCTTTAGAACTTCCTTTTAAACTTGAGTTGTTCAGTAGTCCTACCACTTATAATGGACCACTTGGACATGGGCTGCATTTGGACAAGATACCTTTGTATATTCCTTGACATTGTGGTGAAAGGTATTATACTAATTTGCATTTAATGTTTTTGGTTATGCCGACGGATTTTGAGGGCGACGTTTACTAAACTGCGCTACTCCATAAAACACAGGTCTTCATAAGTACTGTATAACCTTTTTTCTATTTTTGGCCCATTCATGCGAATGGGGTTGTAGGGTGTCTTCCTGTCTGGAAGGTTTATTTTATTTATTTAAAAAAAATTTTTTTTTTGAGTATCACTTTTTCGGAAATATAGCCATGATTGTTTTGGTTCTCCAAGAAGCAAAAACTTTTAGCTAGTTTGACGTTTGAACCTCTGGGGCGTTGCAACGGTCTTCTTAGCATTGGTAAAATTATCAGAATGCATCAGTGTCATTTAGTTATCACTGTATGAATGGTAGCCATTCATTTGCTGTATTCAGAATTAACCCATGCATATCGAAGCAGTGTTTCAGACCTGTTTGACACTAGAGCCGCTCACACAGCTTTTAAGCACAGCATGGGACTTGCTAAGCAAGTGCTCACAAGTGATATTCTTTATTGGCTATATGCTAACGGTGGCGGTTTTCTGTTGCCTTTTTCACCCACCATAACTTAAAATGTATTATATACTCTCACTCACACTCACTCACACTCACTCTCACTCACTCTCTCTCACTCTCTCACTCTCTCTCTCTCACTCACTCTCTCACTCACTCTCTCACTCACTCTCTCACACACTCTCTCTCTCACTCTCTCTCTCTCACACTCTCTCTCACACTCTCTCTCACACTCTCTCACTCTCTCTCACACTCTCACACTCTCCCTCTTTCTCACACACTCTCACACACTCTCACACTCTCACTCTCTCACACTCTCTCTCACACTCTCACTCTCTCTCACTCTCTCACACTCTCACTCTCTCTCACACACTCTCTCTCACACTCTCTCACTCTCTCACACTCTCTCACTCTCTCACTCTCTCTCACACACTCTCTCACACACTCTCTCTCACACACTCTCTCTCTCTCTCTCTCTCACACTCTCTCTCACACACTTTACAGGAATGTCCAGGGCACTCAAATTGGGATCAAAGGTAGGACAAAAAACTTATCTTATTGCATCAGGGTGCTTGCAGTGCAGCCAGGACCACCATCCAGCGACAAAAACAGACAGAACAGGAAAAACAAATCCGCAGCACTCACAGGTAATGATCAAAAACTGGAGCATCCAGTTTTTCATGTTTGTTCTACCCCTGATGCCTGTTTGATGAAAAACCTTTTTATTTTTGATCATTACCTGTGAGTGTTGCGGATTTTTTATTCCTGTTCTATAAAAAAAATAATATATATGTAATATATATATATATCTTTTTATTATTGATTTTTTAAAATAGGTTTTATGTCTGTGTGCACCGAGCATCTTTTTTTTGTATATCTATCTGTATCTCTATATCTCTCTATCTATATACTCTATATCAGAAATGAAATGTAAATCTTTCATTTGTTTTTCGCTTAATTTGAGCTTAATATAAAAATGTCCCATCTGGGTCACAGGAAACCAGGACCTGTACATGGTTCGCACCTGGCGGGACGTCCCGATTGCATAAACTGGATGCTGGGGCTCTGTGGCCATATCTTTAGTTCTTTCCATCAGAAACTAGGGACAAAAAACTAAAATGATCTTGGAAACTGGAGTCCCTATAGGTTGGGGGACTGTGGATCAGATCCAGGGAACGCAAGTGCCAGAAGTACAGTGAAAAACGTTTTGGGTCGACATGGTCACTGGAACCTGCCGAAGTGTCATGTCGACCCGAATCATTTGCATTAAACTAAAGAACTCTTGCAACTCCACTTTTGCTGGGGTATCGTGGTCCATTCTTTGAGTAACTGGGCTTTCCTTATCTTCATCAACTTTCCTACCATTGGCAGATAGCAGGCTGCTGATCCATGGTGCTTTTGGTACATAGAGCATTTACAAAAGAGAGAAGAATCGCTAATAAGAGCACTCCACCTCTACTAATATACATAATATGAAGAAAACAATAGGCAGACAGGCGCACTGGGGGGTATGAACAATTTATTAATCTAAGACAGTGGGCAAGACATCCACTGATAAGGGATAAAACAACAATGATGCAAAATATAAATATATAATTAAATAATAAAGCGACAAGGTAGGAAATTTTTTTTAAAAACCGTTAAAGAACGGTACTGGTATATACACTAGTATACTCGGTGTGGAGCACGGGGTAACCACAGGATCTAGCTACGCACTACAGAAAGGGTCCGGACCAATCTGAGTACTTACCCTGCTAGAGACAAGGGGACCCGCTCCCACCGGCTGCATTAACTCCACAGGAACTGCCACCACATGACCTCTACGCGTTTCGCACGTAGTGCTTCGTCAGGAGGTCCTTATGATACATAATATGAAGTTTAATGATATTGTGTTAATCTAGATTAACACAATATCATTCAACTTTATCATATTGTTTATATTAGTAGAGGTGGAGTGCTCTTATTAGGGATTTGTTTCTTCATTGTAAATGCTCATAGTGTACATTCCCTTGAGCAGGGGTGCGCAAAGTTTTTGGTGTGCGTCCCCCTGCCTGGGAGCCCCAGCGTTTGCGCACCACTCTCTTAGAACCGCGTCATTTGACACCGCGTTGCCATGGTGACGTGTCACTGACGACCCGGCTGGCAGCAGCTAAGGGACAGAGGCCTCACGCCTCACCCGGTAATTAATTTAAATGCCTTGGGGAAGGGCGCGTGACCTCTAACCGCCGCGCCCCCCCATAGCAAATCTTGCGCCCCAGTCAGTCAGCGGAAGCAGTGACGTAGGTTCGCATATTGTATGGAACGAAGTTCTTTTGAGAGTCTCCAGTTCACATGAAACAGTGGTAAGGTGATGGCACACAGTTATTCTGCCAAGGGCCATGTCCAGAGCAAGTAGATTTTTTCAGTTTTCCTCGGGTGTAGTAAGCACAGCAAGTCATTCTGTGAGTCGTAGCCCATGTGATCTGCCGCATTTTGTCACACACTTGTGACTTCAAAGGAGAAATATTGTTGTGCTAGCGTGCACGTATATATAGCTAGTATGTTGCCAAGTTATTTATTTATTTATGAAAATGTTTTATCAGGAAGTAATACATTGAGAGTTACCTCAGGTTTTCAAGTATGTCCTGGGCACCGATTTATGATGACAGATACATAGTTACATTAAGTGAACTAGGTTATACATTATGTATAAAGACATTGCATGAATAGTTAAAGATGAAATATGTTATAGGCGCATGTAACAGTTACAGACCAGATTAAAACGTGAGACCACTTTTAGGTAACAATTTAAACTGGTGGTGGATTTGAGTCTCCGGTAGATTTGTACCTGTTGTGGGGGGCACGGTAGGGGTTACAGAGGATTCGGTGGGTTAAACAAACCACAGATAACAAATACAGTCAGGATGGAGTGATTCTTGTATACAGGGGTTACAGAAGATTCAGTGGGTAAAACATACCTGTGGGTGAAGAGACAATGCAATTAGTTCCATATCCCATCAGCTGAGGTTATAGTCTTGCATGGCAAACAATAAATATATAACTACATATTCACTTAAAGATTCCCACTTTAAGGCCTTGGATATAGTAGGCGCGTGATGGAGCGCATGGTGTTGCGCGCGCCTGTGGTTTGAGCGATCCGTGTCCTGTGAGATTTGTATGATGTACGCGACAGGGAGTGGGCACGCAAAGCGCTGTGACGCGTACGCTGGTGTACACGTTTCCAGTGTCGCGACGCGGTCACGTGGCAGTGCCCCGGCATGGCCGCACCCCTCATCATGGCCCCGCCCCACACTCTCCCTAGATCTCCCCTACAGACCGCCAATTGCGGCTGCAGTCTGCATGCGCCGCCATGCCACCAGGCGCACGTTCAGCAGGGAGGACTGGGGCCGTAGCCTAAGGAAGACTGGCCGATCAGAGAACCAGACAAGTTCAGGGCTTAGGTCGGTGAGATGAGAGCAACCAGCTTAGTTTTAAGCCGGAGAAGCCTGCCTAGCTGAGACAAAGTCCTGCATTTTGCGGCCAAGTTCTATTTTTCGCTTTGCTCGCGGTTAAGGTATAGAGGCTGGTATCTTCCTGGAGGAAGGTACTGTGAAGGCTATGGACCAGGAGCTGACAGGGTAAGCCTTCTGAAGCAGGCACCCTGCATGTAGTTAGGCTAGTGTCATCCCCAGTAAGTGTCTATTTTCTGTATGTTGTCTAATCTGGGTGTCTACTGGTGTCACCAGAATAAACCTAATTTTATTCAACTACCTTGTTTTGCCTAGTGACTGATCCCAGTAGGTAAAGGTGTTAAAAGTACTGGTCAAACGGTGACAGTGCTTTTTTCTCTTCGATATATAACTTTGTGCCTTAAATATGCATGGAAAACTACCAGGCCTAAGTTATCCTCGGGTGCCTTGAGATCTGCAGAATATGCCACCTGACAGAGCTTCACTGTGGTTAGGGGGTGTGGTGTGGCTGGGGGGGGTCTCTCACAGAGCTCTGTCAGACATTCAGGCTCCGCTCTATCTTCAGGCTGCTGTTCAATTTGGCAGCTCCTGCAGCAGCTGCAACAAATATACAGATCTTCTCTCCCATGACAGGCAATGACCAAAAGGTCACAACCCCTGCACCTCCATTACTTTCACCTCCTGTAACTGCCTCTTAACCCCTTCCCAACCCCGGGGCTACTCTTAACCCATTATGTCTCGGTCATTGTGTTTGTCTTGTTCCTGAGAAACTCCCTCTCCCTGCTCAATCAACACTAAGCATTCCCTCTCCTCAATCAACAAACCCCGAAATACCCCCTACGTAACAAGCCCCCCAAAACTCCCCTCTTGATCAACAACCACCCTGCTTAACAAATCCCTTGAATGCGCCCATCTCCCTGCTCAACACTGCGTCCTCTCCCTCATCCATTCTTCCCAATACCTACTCTCTGCTCATCAAACACGTGGCTCCTAAATAGTTTTATACTTTTTTATACTTTATTTTGTGTCTGTGTGTATCTAATATCTATCCTTCCATCAATTAAAAATGTGTCACGTCAACAATCATTTATTAAATGGAATAGAACTAGAAGTTGTCATAGGTTGCCTACCTTGGCCGGCAAATAATAATAATGGATGGG
Source organism: Ascaphus truei (assembly GCF_040206685.1). Classification (NCBI taxonomy): domain Eukaryota; kingdom Metazoa; phylum Chordata; class Amphibia; order Anura; family Ascaphidae; genus Ascaphus; species Ascaphus truei. The sequence goes on from NC_134485.1 coordinate 57,774,704, forward strand.
AACCTTTTTGAATGAAATAAATAAATAGACGGATAAAGATGGGATGGAACGCATTTGGAAGAAACCAGACACCATTCCATGGGGGCTCAAGAATAAAGTTTTTGGGCAGTGTATTCTGCAAATGCTCACGTAGGGAAGTGAAACTTGGAGCCTAAATATGAAGCTACAGGCAACGCGAAGAACTATGGAGAGATGTAACCTGGGTATTACCTGAAGAGCGAGAAAAGAATGAATGGGTTTGAAATCAAACAAGTCTGTGATGCCACACAGGTGAATACATTTAAATGTCAGTGGGTGGGACGTATCGCAAGAAGAAATGACAATCATTGGATACTAATGGTACACTACTGAATTCTAAGAGAGCTTTAAAGACCAAGACAACGACCAAAAGGAAGCTGGAAGGGTGAGATTAGAAACGTTGATGGAACAGCGTGAGAAGAGGTCTAATCGCAATACATGGAACATCATTGGGGGAGGCCTTCACCCAGCAATGGATGGAGCAGGGCGGAAGTTTACATTATATATAGATAATCATTACAGAAAGTCAGTTACCTACTTCCTTTACGTTATTCTTGGCATTTAGCAATGTCTGCCACAATAGAGGATTGTGTTTGTCGCCTGGAATGGGTCCAGTAGATTTGTTTGCAAAGCAAGAAGTACTTCGAAGACATTAGAATACATTGCAGCATTTCAATAGGAGGTATTGACTGCCAAAATAGGAATCCAAAGTTTGTGTTGAAGCCAACATTGAAGAAGCTGTTAACACAATAATAAAGTGTTCTCTTTAAGAGAATGAACTACTTTGCTTCTTTGCTTTGGAATTACCTGTAATTTACTACCCAGCAATGCATGTATGAAGGGTCTAACATGCCCAAAAGCAGAGCCTATACAGATATTAGGTCCAGAAATAATTGGACACTGATACAAGTTTTGTTATTTCGGCTGTGTACCAAAATAAATTCAAGTTACAGTTAAATAATGAATATGGGCATAAAGTGCAGTCTATCAGCTTTAATTTGAGGGTATTAACATCCAAATTGGAGGAAGGGTTTAGGCATTACATCTCTTTAATATGTAGCCCCCTCTTTTTCAAGGGACGAAAAGTAATTGGACAATTGACTCAAAAGCTGTTTCATGGACAGGTGTGGGCTAGTCCTTCGTTATTTCATTAAGCAGGCAAAAGGTCTGGAGTTGATTCCAGGTGTGGCATTCACATTTGGAAGCTGTTGCTGTGAACCCACATGTGGTCAAAGGAGCTCTCAAATCAAGTTAAACAGGGCATCCTTAGGCTGCAAAAAAAAAAAAAATTCCATCAGAGAGATAGCAGGAACATTAGGAGTGGCCAAATCAACAATTTGGTACATTCAGCCAAATTCAGTGAAGTTGATTGGATGGCGCTTCACTTTACAGATGGACAATGACCCAAAACATACTTCGAAAGCAACCCAGTAGTTTAAGGCAAAGAAGTGGAATATTCTGCAATGGCCGAGTCAATCACCTGATCTCAACCCGATCGAGCATGCGTTTCACTTGCTGAAGACAAAACTTAAGGCAGAAAGACCCACAAACAAACAACAACTGAAGACAGCTGCAGTAAAGGCCTGGCAAAGCATCACAAAGGAGGAAACCCAGCGTTTGGTGGTCCATGCGTTCCAGACTTCAAGCAGTCATTGCCTGCAAAGGATTCTCGACAAAGTATTAATTTTTTTTATTTATGATTGTGATAATTTGTCCAATTACAGTTGAGCCCCTAAAATAAGGGGACTGTGTATGAAAATGGTTGCAGTTCCTAAACGTTTCATACGGTATTTGTGTTCAACCCCTTGAATTAAAGCTGAAAGTCTGCACTTCTATTGCATCTCAGTTGTTTCATTTCAAATCCATTGGGGTGGCGAACATGGGCCAAAAATATGAAAATTGTGTCAGTGTCCAATTAATTCTGGACCTACAGTAACTGTATATAGCGATTTTGTTTCAGGATTTCATTTTCTTCTTTTAGAAAGTGTAAAAATGCATTAAATCAGTTTACAGAAAAACCTAGTGTATAATACTAAAAAAATTAAATAAAAATAAAAACTGTCCAGGTCCGTTGGTTATTAAAAAATGCATGCAAGAGTTAAGCTGTAGGTCAAGAACAGATTCTGTAATGTGCTTCAGTGTCACAAACATTATTCTGGGCATGACCTGCAAATCAGTAGAATGTGTCACTTTTTTGCTTTCTTTCATAACCAATGTCTCGCAAATTGCACAGGCCATCCTGGCTGTCATTGCGGTTTGCGGGGAAGAAAAAAACAAAGTGTCCTATTTGAACATTAACTTCTGCAAACTTCTCACACATGGGGGTTGTTGATCAGTTTTCCAGCTGCAAAAACATCGCAAAACTCCTGCACCTTTTTGCTCTGGTTTTGCAGCTGGGAACTTTACAGAGCCCTTGTAGTAGTCTAGATTTATGGGGGGAAGGGGGCACATTTAGATTTTCAACCGGATGCTGAAGGAGTGGTGAGTTTTTTTGTGTAATGTGGTGTATGTCATCAGATGACTGTGTACACATATTGGGTGTCCAAGTACAAGCTGTGCCTTTTTATAAAGCTTTGTCTCCTTTTCTAGCTGTCTTTTCATAGATTAAAGGTGCACAGCATGCATGGAGCTTCTGTTTACACAGCCTCCTATTGTGGTGCTTGATGGATTTAGGGCAGCAAGCACAGCTCTTACTTATCTTCCCTTAGGGCAATCAGTTGTGATATTAATACAATAATAACATAGCTTTCATTGACAAAATAAGGCCAGTGTAAGTGTTTTTCTTAATTTCTTCAGTTGGCAACCAAGCTTTATTTTGTCTGGTGGTGGCTGTGTATTAAGAGCAGCAGGGTATGTTACAAAGCTTTCTTATTTCTACTTCCAGTAGGTTGGGGCCTGTTCATATTTTAAATTGTTTTCGAGGGAATTTGCCACAATGCGCTAACGGCACTTATATACTCCATCTGTCTAACGGTTCCACATAAGGCGCATTAAACTGATCCGCACAGTGGCCAAAGTTCAGTGACATAAATAAGTAACATTTGGTTGTTCTGCAAAATAAAAAAAGTTTTATTTTATTTTTTAAACATGCTGTTAACAAGAAAGTTCTTCCAAGTCTTTGGTGTGCAAACTCCCCCCCCCCCCCCTCCCGCTTGAGTGCAAATCCCCCTGCTCGACTTAAGCGTCCAGTGACGCAGCGGGGTCATGTGACATCATGTTGACATGGCTATGCGACATCACGTGACCCGCCACGTCTTTGGACGCCGGGTTGCCATCGCTGGAATCCAAGGTAAGAGGAGTTGGAGGCCTCGCTCGATCCCTGGCATTTAATTTAAAAGCCTTCGGGGAAGCGAGCGGCCTCTGTAACCGCCGCTCCCCACCAGAAAATCTTGCACCTCCAAGTTTGCGCTCCCCTGCACTCAGCCACACACCACTATTTTCAGTTCTGGGAAACCCCTTTCCCCCAGTTCCTGAGAGGCTTACTGGTAAAGTTACTGGATTTAAGCCTTCCTCATGGGGGAATGGCTGCCAAGTGGAAACCTCACCATCGGTTGTGGTTACCTATTACATGGCATTTTAAATCCCCTTAAAAAAAAAACCCCCAGAAAGTAATACCGTTAATTTCGCCCATAAGTGTAGGTTGGGGAAGACGGACACCAGAGCTGAAACGAGTGCGGTTCAGCTCTAATCCGGTAAAAAAACAAAATGGAGGTTGGTTAGGGTAGATTGCTCCTTGAAAGGGGCCTTATAATGGAAAGGGGCCTGCAATACACTTCTTCTGCAGTTATGCTTATGCTCATATCAGGGGAAAAGGCATTCAAGTTGAGTACACAATTTTCTTTATTAAAGTATCCATTACAATGACATTTTAATGTGTTGCGCATTTGTTTTTAAATGACCTTGTTCATATGGAAATATATGTACTTGAAGTCTCCCATCTGTTGCAGTAAATCTTTTGCTGTTGTGTTGAAGGGGTTTTTAGAAATGTTTGTGAATGTGATTCAACAGTTGTCTTACTTAACCAGGCCGTGGGACAAATGGCAGAAGTTATCGTTCTTAATTGCTTCTATTTTTCTGTGTCCGTGACTGGACGTGCATTAATCTGTTTACCTGCTGGAGGACGCTGGTTAACCAATAACCATTGAGCCCCTACTGTGGATGAAAACTTTCAGAAATGGTAGAAGTCTTACTGAAATGTGACAGTGTTTCCCCCTCCCCCCTCCTCCCACCCACACACATCTGACACCTAAGGCTGAGTCCATGGTGACTCCAGCCGTGCGGAGGCGCGCTGAGGCTGAGGGAAAGCGGGTGCTTTCCCTGGCCTTAGTTCGCGTGCCGTCCAGGGGCGTGTCGGGGAGGGTGGGGGGGAGCGGGCCAGTGACGTCACGGGCGAAACCGCTACGTGACCGGCCCTGCGCTCCCGTGTGCGCTCAAACTAGAAAAATTGTGCTACACTTCCGCACACTTGCGGAAGTTTGCGCAAACCCCTGCTAAAGCCGCTCTCATTGTGGACACTATGTAAATCAGGATGTTTTGGCTACTTTAGCATATACTGTTTATTTTCTCTGATGATTATCAATGACTAATGGGTGGTCTTAAACTTGTAGACTGTTCAGGGCTGAGAGAATACAATAGTTTCCGTTACTTCTTGTAGAGAGCCTGAAGTTTTGCTAATTGCATCAACTGGGAAGGAGAATTAGATTTCGAGCATTTATGTAGAAATGTGGCTGTGTACATGATTTTTTGTGTGTGTGTGTGTGTGTATATGTGTGTGTATGTGTATATGTGTGTGTATGTATATATGTATGTATGTTTTTAAATATATAATATATTCTTGATTAAACAGTTTGCCCTTTTTCATTCAAGTATTCAGTTCTTTCAATGCATCTCTTTCAGGTCTTAATGGTGCATTTCAATGTGGACTTTTCCAGCTCTGAAAAGCAGATCCATACACTGCTATGATTATTTGACTACTTCACGTTAAGTGTTCCCTACTGGTACTGGAGTAGTGTGCCATGTTTCAAGGTAAGCACAAAGTATTTATGCATGTATATCTGTCCTATTTAATCCATGATAAAACACTCACATATGATTGATTAAGCCAATATTGTACTTCTCTGGCCCTTTTATTCACTTGATGTTGCCGTCATGTGCTGCTGCTGCTATCTGACTTTTTCTGTTGAAGTTTCACTTGATCCTCTTCCAAACCTACTTTGTCGCACAAGAATTTGGCCTTTGTGTCCTGTTCTTTTTAGTTTAGTCTAGTGACACCATATGCTCATTAGATTGATCACTGGTTTGAATGCCATGATAGTGCACTGGGTTATACATGTAGATAAATGTGCGTTCCATGCCGAATTGCCCAGTGAAAGTCCTTGCTGTATGGGATCAGCAACAGTGTAACGCTGTGGTTTTTAACATCTCTATTATGAAATGAAAGATTCTATGCGTGCCTGGAAAGGGCTGGTCTGCTCTGCTATTGTGCAGACGCGCGTTTCACTTTATGCAGCGTTCTATACAAGAGTCAAAAGAAGATTCATAAGGCAGCATTACAAAACAAAAGTGGAGATGTAGGACTTTGTATCTGGAGTATTGTTACTATTATTATTTCTTATTATTATTCTGGCTCAACCCCGTTATAATGCGATCCGTTACGATGCGAATCCACTTATAACGCGATGCAAGCATGGCTCCCAATTTTCGTATTTATGAATACTTTACAACAGGATTATTGGTATCTTAAAGACTTTATTGTACAACGCGATGTGATTCTTTGGACCCCAAGCACAGTGTTATAAGAGGGTTGAGCTGTATTGTGCAAAGAAGTGACCACATGAAAGGCCAGTGCCCTTGGAGTGCGCCTGCTTATAGGGCCAGAAATAGAAAGTACATGCAGTTTAGGCGTAATATTTTTAAAAACTTCACCGAGGTTTTAAAGTGTTCCTTTTTTTTTTTCAGTTGGTAATTGAACTTTATTTGGAGTATTCTTGTCATCCAGAGTGCCTCTGATATACCAAGGCAATGCAGCGGGCACCTCTGCGCATGCGCTGGCTCACGCTGACGGCCGCTTCATCGCATGCGCTCCGACGGTCCCATCTGCCAATAATGACACTTCCGTTACATACTCCACGAAGGAGATTTGTGCCAGCAAATAAGTTTCACTTAAAAAAAAAAAAACCCCAATAAAACCATGAGAACAGATATTTACAAACAATCGCTCAGTGTTCAGTGTTAAAGAACATAAAGAAGGTGTATATGATTTAAGACATTCTGTAGCAAGGGTTCCCAGTTGATGTGACTTAAAGATGTGAAGTGGCTGAACCTGTTCGAATTCTGTGGTCCGCTCCTTGTGACCTTGAGCAATCATATGATTCAAGCATCAAGATTAGATTGCAAGGACTCTAGCTGGCAAAATTCTATGTACAGCTCTGCATACATGATCAGCCCTACTGTATATAAGGAAGTAAATAGTTTACTCACACTTTAAATATCAGTAATATTTTAAAGTGTAAATACCCCCTCATTCACAATCTATATATCACATCCTATATTCAACCTCTGTGCATAGATCCTTTATGTGGGCTGCGGATGATCCGAAACTTCAGCTGATGAACGCAGAAACCTGGGGCCTCTCATGTACCCTCTCACCGCCTTCATGTTCCTATTGGTTAACAAGGTTTTCTGAGCAGTGGCCTAATATCGGCTCTGTCTGTACATGCTGTTATCCCAGTTTCCATGTATTGTGTATAACTTGTACTAAACCTGTAAATTGTTGCTTTGAGCATGGAACCCGATATATGCACTACAATGAAACACAGCTTCTTATCAGCAATTAACTTGCATTGCTGGTACTGATAATGCTGAAAGCTATTCATACTTTAGTACGAACCCCAACCCCCCCCCCCCGCCCCAAGGGATTCTTCGTATTCTGTAAATACAATTCAAACGTTAAAGTTTTCTCAGCCTCTTAGTGCTAAAAAAAAGCCTGATTTCTTTTCAGTATACATTATCTGCTACACTACATTACAGTAAAAGTTAAAGGGGCAGTCCCACCTAGCTCCACATGGGATAAAGGCAGCAGTATATTTATTAGGTTAAATGTCGTAACAAAAAAAAGTGTATCAAGTTGCTATAAGAATGAGCCAGAATAAAATAATGAGTGCTTCACCAAGGGCGGAGAAAACTGGCAGCCTTTAGTCCTGGACTATATGTTTATAGAGAGTGCACATCTTACCAGGCAAAGAACAGCATGGTACAGATACTGCTTCTGTAGACTACTCACATGTAGAAATTGCTACAGCACACCAGTCTTAATAAATGATGGGGATGTATTGTAAGTAACAAAAGACAAAGATACCAAATCCAACTTCCAATGTGACAAAATACATAGTTAAGAAAGTGGGGAGGGGTGAGCTTAAACCCTGGGAGGAGGGGCCACTAAACTCCAACCAACTGATACCAGTTGAAAATTAAAATGAAAGAACACACAATCCCTCCCCACTTATTCAGTGGCCGGTTTTTCCATGTTCCTGTGCTGGACAGGTCCACTGAGGCCATTCTCCCTCCACTGCAAAGCTAAACGTGACACTTCAAAAGTCATGTTATGACCTGCAACTGGTCATGCCGTGAAGTGGCTGTAGGGTTCTAACGCTTTGGCCAAAGGGTTTAACTAAATGACCCTTACTCATGAGAATACCAACATTGGAGTATTTAACCATGTATTTTGTCACATTGGATGTAGCATTGGGTATTTTTATCTTTTGTCGTATACATCTGGCCACGCTCAGCACTCCTTTTGACACACACACACACACACACACACACACACACACACACACACACACACACACACACACACACACACACACACACACACACACACACACACACACACACACACTCTCTGTGTTCTGGGGTTAGAGCTTGCTGGGATTGTGTGTTCATGTATTGTTGGTGTCAACAATTCAGTGTTAAATCCATACCTTTAAGAAGAAAAGCAAAAAAATGCACTGCCAGGGAGCTAAGTGGTGTTAAAAATAAAAGTTTTTTATTCAGTGTATCTTCACAGACAGCATACCCCCCAAGGGGTGAAAACAGTACCTCCTACGCGTTTCGGACCATAGGGGTCCTTTATCAAGGAGTATGGGGGATAACAGTAAGGGGACTCCTTTATATACACCACTTAATTAGCAATCTCCTTTAAACTTGGCGCCAAAACTCAGTATGAGTGGGAGTGTTGGACTGACGGGGGGCGTGGCCTGCTGCTGAGGGATCGTTCACTCCGAGACACAGCACTAGTGGCGCGCACTCGTGACGTCACGGTGGCGCGAACCCGGTTTTGGCGCCAAGTTTAAGGGAGATTGCTAATTAATTGCTAATTAAGAGTTCTTTATTAATAATATGTGATTATCATAGTTGAGTATATTTAGCACAGGTTGTCTCCAATGAGGGGCCACTTGAGTACTTTGTAGGTGCGAAGGTTGATCCCCTTCAGGAGACTTATGTGTTTATTTCACTCACATATCACAGTTAACCCACTCCATGTCTGAGTCCGTTTACCAGTCCTGTTTATAATTATATTAGAAGATTTAAATTGTGGATGTTGTGGATTTCCCACTGACTTTGGAGCACCCATCTCCTTTCCCTTATCCTGATACGTTAAATCCATACCTTCTTCAGGACTTGCAAGTATTTTTTTTTTTTCCCTGACGATTATGAAAAATTCCTTCGTTTATTTATTTATTTATAAAATATTTTACCAGGAAGTAATACATTGAGAGTTACCTCTCGTTTTCAAGTATGTCCTGGGCACAGAGTTATTTTAATATATTATAATATTATTTTACTAGCCCCTTGCACATCAGCTGATGGTAGCTATATTGGTCTCCTTGGTCTGATGAGCGCAATCCATGGCGGGGCTTTTTATGGGATGAAGCAGCTACCACCGCAGGTTCCGCAGTATCAATCTCTTGAGTCCTGAAGAAGTTGTGGATTTAACACTGAAAATATGACCATTTCAATATACATAAGACTGGCGAGCCGCAACATTTTCTATATACAGCATTGTGTCCTGGGACACTGTGAGGGTCTCCGAGAAACCTGACAGGAGGCTGGCAGCCTGGAGTCCTAGTACACTGGACGTCTACTTGAAAGGAACAGAGTTTGTATTACTGTACCTATGTGGGTAAGGGACTACTTGTTGAATTTTTGCTACATGTCCTTAAAACCCACGGATCAAGGAAGCAATCTAACTCCCCTACCCCTCCCTCACCAACCCTATTAATGCCAGCTGTTTGGCTAGACCAAACTCCATCCCATCTAACACCCCCCAACATCCACACCCCCAACATTTAATGGGACCAGCTGTGCGGCTGAACTATACTCAACCCTGAGGCATACTGCAGTCTGCAATGGGCAACCACTTTACCTTTTGTTTCAACAGTCTCTCTCATCACCTCCTAGATTGTAAGCACTCACGAGCACAGCCCTCGTTACCTTTTTGCATCTGTGTATGCTTGTCCATATTTGTGTGTATCTGTTTATGTAATTCCCAAATCTCTGTACCGCTCTGCGGAATATGTTTTATTTATTTATAAAATGTTTTCCCAGAAAGTAATGCAGTGAGAGTTGCCTCCCGTTATCAAGTATGTTGTCGCTTTACCAATAAACGATAATATACGTCCTGAACAAGCTTAGCTAGGGTTGCTAGTTAAGAAACTTATTTTGTCTTGCTAGCCTCCTTTAGCAGTGTGGAATTTCTTCAGTTAATTTGCCTTAAAGGGACAGTGCTCCTATGAAATTGTTTTTTTTTTTAAGGTCCTGTGTACAAAATAAATCACAGAGAATTGAACTGTGGCTGCAAACTGTCTGTTTGGTCCCTGACTTACCGAAGCAGTCAAATAATTGAAGGGAGCAGCTGTTCTGCATCATGTAAACAGCATGCAATTATTCACAGCCTCAGGGAATGCAGGGAGAAGACACTTAACATCAGTTTGTTCTTCTGATAATGAAAGGAAAGTAAGACCTTTCATTAGGTTTAATAATGCATGGGAAAATGAAACCCAGTGTGTATTCTTCAGTGCTCTTAAGGAAAACCGAGACCATCACCTGTGTGTTCAGATGTATCGCTAATTATTTAACCCCTTTTGCTACTAAAGATCAGTGATGAGCTGGCATTTACCCTTGGTAGCGAAGGGGTTAATGAAGATGAACATGTAATAACATTATAAAGAATTGTAAGTCCTTTCTTCTAATCTCCAGCACGCAAAGAAAAGAAAAAACCTGTATGTTTTTTTTATTCACCAAGCAGTGCAAATCCATTAAGCAAGTTGACTTTGGAAGATTAAGAACATACCAGAGTTACAAATTAATATTGCTGGTATGAAAAATCACAATAGTAACCATTTTACTGCCATTTTAGTAACAACCCCCACCCCCAAGCCCCTTTAAAGGATTTAAAAGAAAGTAAGTAGAACAGCACTTTTAAGAAACCACAATAAACATGTAACAGGAGACAAAAACGCTACATCCGATGTGACAAAATACATACAGGCATACCCCGCTTTAAGTACACTCACTTTAAGTACACTCGCGAGTAAGTACATATCACCCAATAGACAAACGGCAGCTCACGCATGCGCCTGTCATCACGTCCTGAACAGCAATACCGGCTCCCTACCTGTACCGAAGCTGTGCACAAGTGGGGAGACTATAGAGTCTGTTACAAATGCGTTATTTACATCAGTTATGCACGTATGTGACGATTGCCGTATAGTACATGCATCGATAAGTGGGAAAAGGTAGTGCTTCACTTTAAGTACATTTTCGCTTTACATACATGCTCCGGTCCCATTGCGTACGTTAATGCGGGGTATGCCTGTACTGTACTGCAATACCTCAGTGCTGATATTCTCATGAGTCAGGGCTGTTATATACAGCATGCGACCGTGCGTGCCTATACCAACGTGCGTGCACGTGCCGCATGCTTTTCATGAGTGTACTGTTGAGTGTATACAGTGTTGAGTGGGTATATATATGTGTGTATGTATATGGGTGTGTGTTTCTGTGTAATTTATTATTTATTTAAAAAAAAAGCTTTAGTAAAAAGAAAAAATTTATTAGGCTTGTGCAGACACAAATACACACACAAATACACACACACATACACATGCATACACAATACACATACACACACACACACACACACACACACACATACATTTGAGAGCGCAGGCAGCGGCGCGAAAAGATGATTTTCCTCATCTTCACCGCTGTCTGTCGGCCCCCCTCTCCCTGCCGTGCGCGCGCGCGGCCCTTGTATAGAAAGGCTGACTAACGTCAGCCAACTAAAAATCCGCGCGCACAGCGTAGCACGCGCCCGGCACTATAGAACGTGCCTTAGGGGCATTTAGTTAAACCTTTGCAAAATGCTTTAGAAGCCTGCAACCACATCACGGCATACTCCATTGCAGGTCCCAAACCACCTGACAAAATCCCCATGTACCTCTCTGTAAGGGAGAACAACCACATTGGGTCTGTCATAACCGGAACATGAAAAAAATACGGCAACTTGGAAAGTAGGGCGGGGGTGAGCTTAAACCCTGTGGGGGGAGGAGGAGGGGCCACTGACCTCCAAACAACTGTTGCCTGTTGCAAATCAATATCAATAATCACTCAATATCTCAGCAAGCTCAAGAACCCCAAAACCCATCATAAAACATAATTTATAAAGCTTTATATTATGTCAAACAGGAGAGCTACTGAGCGTGGCCAAATGCATACAACAAAAGACAAAAATGCCCAATGCTACATCCAATGTGACAAAATACATACCACAACACTTCAGTGCTGATTTTCTCATGAGTGAGGGTAATTCAGTTAAACCCTTTGGCCAAAGCATTCTAAGCCTGCAGCCACGTCACGGCATGACCCAATTGCAGGTCCCAAAACACTACCTTTGGGGTTCTTGAGCTTGCTGGGATATTGTGTTTATTCACATTAAACGTGTTTAGTTGCTTATTTTGGAGTTGTGTTAAAGGAACACATTGCCAGCAACAAGTTCCGCATTGAAAACCATTGTAGTGCTGTAAAGACCTGCAACACACTGCACAACTTGTATCATTGGAGGTGTTCAAGAAACCTTTTCTTCATAAACGTACATTTGAGATCATGCCAAGCAAAAACATTGCAGTAAAATCCATTTGTTTGTTTTTCTATATTACACATCCAAGGGGTCTCGTCGTTTCATGTTCTCCGTAACAGACTCTTTTTACAGAAGTGCGTTGAATGATTCATCATATCCTGCCCCAAAGAAATAGAGAACATGAATTTCTTTACTGCTGGGAGTGGTTCCATCTCCCTCCCCCTCTCTCTCCCTCCCCCTCTCTCTCCCTCCCCCTCTCCACCTCTCTCCCTCCCCCCTTCTCCTGTCCTTGAATGGTGTTTTTGTTGTGTCCTTAGCTGCAGCTGCATCCACCACTGGAGACAACACCCATCTGAATGGTCAAGTGCTGTTCAACTTCTACAGCTGCAAACAAACTGCCTTAAATTTGCACTCAGCTTAGAATAATGCATAAAATGTTGTTTCAAATGGCAGGCTGCAGCGTAGTCGCAGATTATCTTCATCACCCGACTCAGGTGTTTGTACTAGGAATTTATTTAATTTATTTTAACATAAAATGCGTTTTAGGATCTTTGCAAGCTGTTCTACCTTCTTTTCTACGTAACCCAGACTTGGTCCTTATTTATGCTTCAATTATCACACTACAAATCCAGTGAGACTCACTCTGCAGTCTAGCAAAGCAGGGTGGGTAGCCATGTTGGTCATTTCATCATGTAGCAACAAAGGTGGGAGAGAGGGAGTAGGTGGTAAGACACCTCTTATTGCACCACCAAGAAGTTGTTACAAGCTTTTGAACCTCTCGAGGTCCTTCATCGCGTCTGTAATAAAAATGGTGAGGGTTATTAAGTGTGTTAATCAATCTGGTGTTGCATAATGTTTTTATGGCCTGTTAAATCTTTGACCAGGCCTAGTTTATAGGACTGATAGAATATAGAGAGAAGGGCATCTGTTTTGCCAGAGATGGGATTAAATGATGGCTCTCCTGACCCTCAAGTAAACAGAACTATTTTCACTTTTCACTTGTTTTCACTTTTTCTTTGGTTACAGCACATTTGAGATCAAATACAGTGTTTGTAGCTATTCCTTTCTTAACCGCCTCTCGTTTCTAGTAAAACATTACAGAAACAGGACACTTTTTTAAAAGGTACTTTTAAAGCATTCCTGGAAATGTTCGAGAGTGCCAAGCAGTGTGACGAACCATTATTGTTCTAAAATATGAAGATATGGACCTGACACCTATTCTGAAGTAGGCCGGATAGATATTTGTAAATGTTGCAATGAAACAAATCACATGATGCCAAACCCTTCATGCTTAGGAGGTGGCGGGGGCAGATATCCATTTGTTGCTCAAACTCAGGGGCAAATCTGTCAGAATGATGTTTGGTTACATTAAGCAAACTTGGCTGAATCTCTGGATACGACTTGCGTATGCCAAAGTATTAGAGAAATTAAGATATGAGGTGTTTTATATATTTAGTCAGACTTTAAACGTCAAGAAAGGTTGTTTCATCTTCTAAATCCTAAAACTGTCAGCGCCATGGCTGATTGACAGGGGTGGGCGTATCCTGTTCTCAATGAAGGGCAGTTAGACTATAAAGCCTTACTTTTTAATTATGAGTTGGGATTCAACAAGAGGTGTGTGTTGTGATTGGACACGCAAGTTCTCCTCTTTCCTATGCCAGTGATCCAAGGGAAAAACCTATGATGTGGTAACGTATAGGAATTTCTACGTATGTTTCATCCTTTTATTTTAAGAAACGTTATGCATTTATTGTAACTGTATGCTCTTCAGAGAAAAAGAAAAACTAGAGAAGAGCTCTACTACCATTATAAATAATTTAACCAAATCATTAAAAAACAATTTAGAAAATATATATCAGTATCAGTGGTGGTGCACCAATGAGCAAAGAATAATGGCTAAACATCTTTTGACCACACAATAAATATTCAGACCAGTCAATTGCCATGTTCATTTTTTGAGTGCCCCTGTTATGAGTTTCTGCAGCACCCGTCCTTTGGTGGCTGCATTATTCTCCTTTTTGTTTACAACTGTATGTTCTTGTAGTAATCTCTTTGTGATCATGGACACATGATACATAAAGCTTGGCCCCCTGCAGACACACTTACTAGAATTCCCTCCTACTGTCTCTGTACGTTCTCCCTACCTACCAATTAGATTGTAAGCTCCTCGGAGCAGGGACTTCTTCCTTAATGTTACTTTTACAGTATGTCTGAAGCACTTATTCCCATGATCTGTAATTTATATTATTTGTTATTTATATGATATGTATTACTACTGTGAAGCGCTATGTACATTTATGGCGCTATATAAATAAAGACATACAATACAATCTAAAGCACTGTATTTTTATATATATTAAAACTATCTTTAAGTGATGGTTTTGGCTCTGAATGGATTGTTGCATGCTTTGTAGAGTGTAACTAACATGTGTGGACACATTTTGCTATAGCCAATTTTTGTGTGCCAAGTGCATAGGTTTTCATTAATAAACGGACCGTAGACCCTGGCAGATATACAACTTCATATTTTGCCTGCATATTTCTCGGGTGATGGAAGCGAGTAGATATGATTGCAATTGAGTAAGGGGTAAATATTAACGCATTGAAAGTAGGTTGCAGAGGCGAAAGGTGAGTTGACTAGAGTAGCCGTGTATATTAACACTGGTTGCATATCTAAGTCACGTGCTCACAAGTGTGCTGTCTGTTACAAATGGTATATTGGGATGGATTAAGGGGATATATTGTTCATTTTTAGGGACCTTTGCTGAAGGTGAAAAGTTGGCCAGCTAGAGTTGTGTATTAACCCTTGTCCCATATGCAGGTCACATGCTCACAGGTGTGATGTACATGACTGTGTCCTGCCCGATGAAGGACAATAAGAGGTTTGAAAGCTTGTAACATATCAACTACTTGTTGGTCCAATAAAAGTTATCATACCACCTACTCCCTCTGCCATTTAGCAAACTGCTTATAAAACAGTATGGACACCTCCATAGCATCAGTATATGAAAGGAAAAAAAACAAACATAAGATCAAGGAAAGAGCATTGCAATGTATAGTCTCTGAAATGTCTTTATAACAGGGTAATAATGAACAGAATAAATAGGAAAATGTACCTCTTCTGGAGCCAAGATCACATGTGGGATGTGAGTGAGTCCAGTGGTTTAACTCATCCCCTTTTGAGAGCACACAGTCCTTTTATTTTCTTCAACTTTAATGGGGGAGTCCAACACAAATATAAAGGGTACTTGCAGATGGTAGTGTGTGGTGAGAGAGTGCTTCTCTATATGACGGTGCTCTGTTATAGGGGAGACGGTAAAAAAGTATGGCCTTGCAGGGGTGTAATGGAGGAAGCATGTACTCACTAAGCCAGCTAGTTAGATCTAAAGCACATGTTCCTGTAGCTGGCAGGAAGAGTCAAAGGACCAAAGTAACTGCTATAAAGGCAGGGGAGCACGCTGGACTAAACCAACCTTCTAGCTAAGGAGATTGGAAGGTTGCCAGGGCAACCAACTAAGGCTGTGTAAGGGACATTTGTAGCAATAATGTTGCCTTTACACATGCAGCTAGCTGCTGGAACAAGAGAAAAACATGCAGCAGAACAAGGGAGACAGGAATAGTAAAAACTGCAAAGGGAGAAAGAAAATGTGTCATCCTGTTCCAGGACATTATCCCATGTCTGAATACGCCAAATAGATTGAAGGGGGAGAGAAGAGGGCACTTATTGGGGTAATGTAAAAACCCAGATTAGTTCATAAGGGGCAAATATGTAACCTCCATGTTGTAACTGGGAATGATGTCTTACCTGGTGTCTCTGATATACGTTCGGTGTGGAGCCGTTTTATGCGCTCTCTGATTCACCGCCTCTCCCCCAACTGGTCTGGAGCTCAGTAATCGGGCGCTATGGAAGAATCCGTAACACCTGTGTGCGTCTCTCCAATCGTAATAGAACCAAATAGGGGAAAAAAGGAGGATTGGTGGGACTGCTACCCCATAGTAAAAATGGCAGAACTCACAAGGGGTGTGTGTGTGTGTGTTTATTAATTACATACTGAAATTTACAAAATACAGACAAAAATCTCCCACGCGTTTCGCACCGAATTAGCGCTGTCTCAAGGAGTTCAAAAGAAGGAGAGGGGGGTGATATTTAAACCTCTCCCACATCATCAGACTTATCTGAAAGTGATAAGATAATTAGAAAGCGATACGGACAGGTGTCATGTTGACTAATCAATGTTAATGAATATGTACAGTATGTCTTTATATACAGTAGCGCCATTAATGTACATAGCGCTTCACAGAATATTACCAGTTATATGCCAGTAGTATTCATTAACATTGATTAGTCAACATGACACGTGTCAGTATCGTTTTATAATTATCTGATCACTTTCAGATATGTCTAATGTGGGAGAGGTTTAAATGGCATCTCCATCTCCTAATTTCACACTCCTTGAGACAGCGCCAACTATTTGCAAAACGCGTGGGAGGAGATTTTTTTTTATCTTTGTGAATTTTGTCTTGTACATTTTAGTATGTAATTAATATACTTTTTTTTTATTATTATTCTATGCCTGGTGAGTCCCACCGTTTTTACTATGGAGTAGCAGTCCCACCAATACTCTTTTTCTCCATTTACCTCCATAATGTCAGTCTCTTACCTTTTAGTGAGTTATGCAGAGTATTACATGTACAGTAGTTATACTAGTCTTTTAATCTCCCTACTAGAAACCAGAGATAAATATTTTTAATGCCTACTGTGAAAGACTAGCTGGCCATAAATTTGGAAAATTTGGCATCTGGCTAATTGGGGTTTGCGTCAATTTTAAAATGCCCATGAGATTGTTTGATTGCAGGACTCCCTCTACAACTTATTCTTATTTGTAGTCTTGGATAACCTAATTCACAAGCAGTAAATGCAAACCTCCTGGCCATGTTAGCAGCCATCATAAATACTAGCTTTAGTGGAAATGGATGTATATGCAGCACAAGGCTGAGTCCATGGTAACTGCAGCCGTGCGGAGGCGTGCTGAGGCTGAGTGCTTTCCTTGGCCTTAGTTTGCGCACCGTCCGGAGGCGGGCCAGTGACGTCACGCAGCTGGCTTGCCCTCATTGGGCGAACCGCTCACGTGACCGGCCCTGCGCTCCCGTGAGCGGCGAAACTAAAAAAAAATTTGAAGACCTACGCCTCCGCACGCCTGCAGATGCGTGCGCGAGCCCCTGCTAAAGCCGTTCTCATTGCGGCTGCAGGGGCTCACTGACAAGCGTCAGCGAGCCTCAGCACGGGTCAGCGCCTAAGCGCTGACCATGGACTCAGCCTAAGGCCGAGTCCATACAAGGACAGGCCGTGCTGAGGCGTGCGGACGCTCAGCGCTGAGCCCCTGCATCCTCAATGAGGATGCCTTGAGAGGGGGCTCGCGCGAGCGTCCGCAGGCGTGCGGAGGCTTTGGAGTTTTCAGCCGAGTGCCCAGCTGTTTTTCAGCGCGCTGTCGGCTGAAAACCTCCAATGAGTGGGGCTGCGTCAACGTCACGGCGCCGTGACGTCAGTGCGTCGCGGGCGATTGGCGCAACGACGTCACTGCCCCGCCTCCCTCAGTCTCCCCCCACCTCCGATCGCGGACGCTGGCTCGCCTGTATGTGCGCGGAATCGCACAGCTTCTGCAGGCGAGCCTCAGCGTCCGCGCGGTTCAGCCCGGCTCCCCCCCTCTATGGCCCGGGCCTTAGGCTTCGGCCCGCTGCCGCTGATCTTGCTCATGCTTGGAGAGCGGTGATGTCACCAGCTCACCAAGCATGAGCGATCGCTGTCCTGCAACATTTTTTGAGCAGGAGTGGGGGGGGGGGGGGGGGGGGGCGTGGCTATTACGGGAGGAGGCGTGTCATTGGCTGTATAGGGGCTGTCTGTGTTTCTGTGTATCTCTCTATCTCTCTCTCTATATATATCTATCTATCTATCTATCTATCTATCTATCTATCTATCTATCTATCTATCTATCTCTATATCTCTCTCTCTCTCTCTCTCTTCTCTCTATCTCTCTCTATCTATCTATATCTCTCTCTATCTCTCTCTATCTCTCTCTATCTCTCTCTCTTCTCTCTCTCTTCTCTCTCTCTCTTCTCTCTCTCTCTCTCTCTCTTCTCGCTCTCTCTCTCTCTCTTCTCGCTCTATCTCTCTCTCATTGCAATCGAGAAGGGGTTAATATTAATTAAACGTACCTTGCGGAGGAGAAAGGTGAGTTGGCTAGAGTAGCCGTGTGTATTAATACTGTTTGCATATCTAAGTCGTGTGCTGTTCATGGCAGATGGTATATGGGAACAGGTTGACAGGAGATATTGTTAATTTGAGGGACTTTTGTGGAAAGTGAAAAGTATCTCTGCTTGTGAGTTGTGTGTTAACTTGTGCCCCATGTGCAGGTCTCATGCTCACAGGTGGGCCGTATATGACACATAGAGAAAAATGTTTTTGTTTCATTTTCCTGGGTTGTGCTCTGTTTTGGAGGTGTTTGTCCTAACTCAGTTGACACTAGTTATGGCAGCTTCATAAAGCCCTTTTGCTCATTGTGACATTGCAATTGAATACTTGGCTGGGTGGGACATGTAGTTCTGTTTGCAGAACCATTGACTTTTCTTTGTGCCTCCCTGATAGGTGAACGGCATCATAACATGTACAGATATTTTAGTATTTTGGTGCTTGTCAAACCGCTCCGCTGCTGGCTTTGGAGGAGTTTGGTATTTGCTGTTGAGAATAGTAAAGAAATTAAATACAATCATGAATGCATTTATTTGTCCTGAAAACCTGCCTCAACGTGTTGTCACATCATATAGTCCTCAAGCGACAGACCAGTATGGTGACGAGGGTAATATTAATACCGAATGCGCAATCATTATTTATTTTGTCATCATTTTTACTAGTCAGAATATAGTGACTTTAATAAGATTTCTTGTGGACAAGCAAGATACATGACAGCATGCACGCCAACTACAGGACCGGTTCACAGGGATTGAGAATGTGTGTTATAGGGATGCCACATTTATGTTTTTATAATAGGGGGCCCGGAAATAGAGTAGGAAAATTAAAAATTTAAAGCCATACATTTCTATATGTTTTAGTGACAAAAACACACCGTTTTTCCCCCTTCCCCAATCTTATCTCTCCCCATCCCATCTATTCATTTCTTACCCCTTGCTCCCCCTAGGATTCTCTCTCCTTACATTTCTTCCCCCTCCTCCCTCCATTCATTTCTTACCCTCTCATCCCACCATCTCTCAGCCCGCCATCTCCCTCAATTTCTTAGCTCACCTCCTCTCTGCATCTCCCAGCCCCCTCCTCCCTCCAGCCCCCCCCCCCCCCCGATAGATTGGTATCCCCACAATTTCATAATCCGCTGGTCCAGATTCACCCTGTCAAATGTAGCAAACCTTGAATTTCCTACAAAGGAAGCTTCCCGACATGTTCCATGTTGATACCTGCAGGAAATGATTGAAGCCTGTGCAAGCACATTATTATTTAATACAAAATTAAAAGTTTAAGTTGCTTGTTTAATTTGATTTATTGCATCTTCCTCAAGGAGTGGCCTAGTGTTATTTGGCTGTTATCCATTACAATACAAAAATGTCGAGAAACGCCTAAACTAGCGTGTGGTTAATTTTGAGAAACATTTTAAGGGTTTTCTGAAACAACGCCTTTTTAATTTATTTATTTTACTTGCACCAATGCCCACCGGTCACTAGTTCCATCCCTAGTGTGTGCATCTCATTACCAGGTCAACAATCACCACCTCTACAGCCTCTGCAATAAATGGAAACAGAGGAAACTTTTGATGGTTGAAACATTACTTTTTTTAAAATAATGACTGAATATATGTGATCCTTTACCTGTTTAAAGATACCACCACAAGTACAGGCATACCCCGCATTAACGTACAAAATGGGACCAGAGCATGTATGTAAAGTGAAAATGTACTTAAAGTGAAGCACTACCTTTTTCCCACTTATCGATGCATGTACTGTACTGCAATCATCATATACGAGCATAACTGATGGAAATAACGCATTTGTAACAGGCTCTATAATCTCCCCGCTTGCTCACAGCTTCGGTACAGGTAGGGAGCCTGAATTGCTTTTCAGGTCGTGCTGACAGGCGCATGCGTGAGCTGCCGTTTGCCTATTGAGCGATATGTACTTACTCGCGAGTGTACTTAAAGTGAGTGTCCTTAAACCGGGGTATGCCTGTATGTGGTCCTTCTGCACATTTAAAAATATGTACTGGTGTGTCATTTTGTGATATAAAAGTAAGGTATCTGTGTCAGTAATGAACAACTATTGGTTAGATATCACTGTCACGGGAGACCAGGTAATTTACACCATGATCATTGACCAGGATCATTCATTGAGCAAAACCAAGAAGTAAAACGAATTGTAACTTATTCCATTTGAAACAGACGTACACACACAGTGAATTACAAATAACAAGAGGAAACACACTTACTGGGGGAATCTGGGTTAAAAAAAACTAACCTTTCCTAACTCAGATAGTCCTTTAAAACAAAGTCTTTAGGTTACCGGGATGTACCCGCAAAAGTTCTGGAACTCAATTTGGCATGAATTACCAGACGCCACCACTGTATCCGCTCCGGAGCTGCTGAAATATCTTGACCGGGAGATAGTACCAAATGCCCTGGGACTCTTTCCGGCTTGTAGTTTCAGCCGCGACCGCTACGTTCTTTTCTGAGAACTTGTCCCCGGAAGGCTGGACTTAGAAAATTTCTTGATTTGAAAATCTCTGAAGCCGGTCGTTGCTATTTCTCACAAAGCATCTTTTGGTGGTTTCAAATTTGCCGCTGCTGTCTTGGCGCTTAGAATCTCAGGTCTGGATTGGCTGCTGGGTTTCTTATAGCATTTCAGATTCATTCATTAAATACTACAGCCAATCCAAGCATGGGAATTTTATAACCAGCCAATCAGCTGCCTGCCAGTCTGCCAAAGCCGGGCAGTGGGTTCTTCAGAATGGAATAAGGGCATGCGTGAGTTTGCCACCATAGCCACTTAATATTTAGAAGCCACCCACGGGGCTAGGTGCCTGTACGTCTAGGGAGGTGACTACTTGCTGGAATGGCTTGTATTCATCCCAGGACGTGGATACTCCACCCAACCATCCTGCTCTAATGGCTTTCACACTTCTGGTGGCAAGTGTTGCTTTCAAATCCGGACCTAGCCTAGACCTGCTGGCACCAACTTGGTAGCTATTTGGTCTCTCCGGTTCCCGGGCTTGAAAATTCCCAGCTCATTACAGTGCACAAAGCATAATACATTTAAAAAATATATACTTTTATACTGTATCTTGCTAAAAATGTCTAAGTCTTTCTTTGGTGTCAGGGATAGAATAAGAATGTATACTCTCTATTCTCACTAGCCATATCCCTGCCACACTGCAAAAACCTGAGTTTACATTATTACACAAAATAAACCTCGCAGCTTTATCAGATAGCTGGAGCACCCCCTGAACCCCTATACCAGGTTCTGGGTGCCTTGGGCATGAACTGGGCATACCTCCTTATACTAGGGACCCCTGTACCTTTCTGTGGATACCTTGATCCCCTATGCCCCTTTTACTTTTCTGGTCTGTGCTGAAGCAGGGACTCCTGGCGGTGAGCTGCAAGAACATATTCAGGGTAGGATTTTGACCAGAGAATTGTGCTTCAATGTATCCGAGAATCTTACGTGATTCCCGGCTACATGTTTGGGGTATCTAGTAACTCTGGAACCCTGCTACAAAGCCACAATCTGCAAAGATTTTCTCTGCAAAACCCACCCTGACACTCATAGCCTATCAATCTCTGCTTGCTGGCACTCCTGGAAAGCAAAAACATAAACATTCATTATTATCGCATATTTTACTTACAGGCACAGCAGTACATATACAACAGGCAGGCCCAAGAGCTGACACTCTAGGACCCCAAAAGATGGATCAGGGGCAACCAAGTGGGCTTGACCTTTATTAGTGAGCCTGGCTACCCCTTCACCATCACAATCTGACAATTTGCTCTCTTCTGGTCTATTGTATATTTGTTTAACCCCTTCACGAACACAGGGGTAAGCCACGCCAGGCTTTACAAAGTGTTGCCGAGTCCACGTGTCGGTGAAGGGGGTTCATCTCGCATTAAGGTAAATTAGCTCATTAAATCCCTCCTTTGTTTTTATTGTCTTTCAGGTCTGGTAGTCATGCGAAAGTTCCTGCTGGTTGTTATAGTTTTTGCGGGCTTGCTTCATTTCATGCTTCATATATTTATTCAAAAGAGGACCGGCTCCACGTGAGTGTGTTTTATTTATTTTAACCATTCTCATTTAATAGTTGTGACGTGCACTTACAGTGAAATTGCAGGCCCTCCATGTAGCAAAAGGAGCAAAGGTCAAACCCAGGTGTTGTATATTTACTTTAAAAGATCCAAGATCTACTTTCGAGGAATACATTTATTATTATAAATCCGATACAGCGTTCAGGGCATACGAGCAGTTGAAATATGAAGTGTCTGGGTGGTCAAAATGGCTGTCTCCCTAGAGCCCAGTGCTGTCTTAGGTTAGCGTGGGACATCTGCTATCCTACCCAATGCAAAATTGGTTAATAGCATGTTCTTGTATAGCGCAGCTAGCTTTTACGCAGCGCTTTACAGAGACATTTTGCAGACTGTCCCTGCCCGTAGAGCTTACAATCTGATTTCCTCACCCCCCCCCACAAGTTTCATCACAAATCCAAGATGATTTTAACATTTACTGGGAGAGGGAGTGGCTCAGTGAGCAAAGACACTGACCTGCACTGAGTTTGAAGCAGGTTAAATTCCCGGTGTTGGCTGCTTATGACCTTGGGCAAGTCACTTCATCTCCCTGTGCCTCAGGCACCAAAAACTTAGATTGTAAGTTCCACGGGCAGGGACTTGTGCCTGCAAAATGTCACTGTAAAGCGCTACGTAAAACTAGCAGCGCTATACAAGAACATGCTATTATTATTATTTTGCCCATATTTACTAAGCCGTGCTGAACAGAGACTCACAGCCCATTCATTCGGACTAGTTACAAGGAGTCTTGCTGCCTACCACCGATTTTTAATAAACATGGCCCGACATGTTTACCATTCTTCTCTGCTTCTTTCAAATTGTGATGGGAATATACAGCTTCAGCCGTGCACATTGTACTGCTGTCATTTTCTGTTCACACAGTAACTCGGTCCTGTCGAAACATGTGCTGCTCTCTAACTTCAGCTTAATACCCACGCACCATTACTCTTTTGAAATGTTTAACGTAAGCCCTTTGCGGGCCGAAGATAATGAGTGTTTCTGGAAAAGGAATCCGTTCTTGTTTACGGGTGGCAGACAGTCTAGCCATTCCGTGTGCCTAAGCTTATTAAAAAAAAACAAAAAAAAAACCACACAGATGTATTACTTGGCAGTATTTAATTGTGAGTAATTTTGTTGAAATATTAACCACTTGAAGAGCCAGCAACACAAAAGTAGTACTGGCCCTTCTGTCAATTAAAAGGGGAGGGAGCAGTTCCTCTCTTAAAAATGAACACACTATATTACATAATAATAATAATAGATTGTTCTTGTAGAATGCAGCGTTGTAGATAGGATTTTTGCCGGCACAAGTCCCTGCCCCGGAGATCTGACGATCGTGTTTTTTCTGCTGCCCGGGGCACAGGGAGATCGCTCCTAGTAGGCAAGTCACTGACACTGGGATTTGAACGAGACTTCCCTACTTCAAACTCCGTGCCTTTTTTGTTTTCAGTCAGCGCCTTTACTTCCGGAGACACTCCTTCAGCCCAATTAATCTAGGATTAATATATTACCTGCTGAGGTTTGCCGCAATTTTGGCCGAAGTTTCCAAAAGGTTTGCAAAAGCCACATATTTTGATGGTTTTTTTTTTCTCTCTAAAACTTAGATCCATTTTAATTACTTTAATTGGATCAAACACGCAATGCCCATTTATTTTGTGTTGCGTGAACTTGTTGCAAAAACTTGGATCGAAGCAAACTATTCCCCCTCTCTCTTCCTTCCCCCCCCTGCCTTGTTAAAACCAAAATGTAAATGCATGAGAATAGTTTGCACATCCAGGGGATAGGGCGAGCGTGGGGACACCACGGGGGGACGGGTCTGAACAGAAGTATGGTACAATGTTGTGGAGCGGTCATGCCCCTCCCTCTGCTGGGAGAAATGCAAGAAGCAGGTGGGCCCTCTGCCCCACTCCCCGGGCAATCCTCCCCCTTGAGCCCTTGGTAACATTTGTGTCCCGGGCTCCATACAAGCTGGTGGTGGCCGTGTACACGTCTAATCAAGCAGATCTGTAATTTATAGTAGTGTCGGTCTGCAGATCAGTGCAGGCTTCTTCCGGGAGTCATAATATATAATATATATATAGTCTCTCTTCACTTAGATTGTAATCTCTCCAGGGTAGGAATGTCCTTTCCTATTGTCTGATCTTATTTGATGCACTATAATTCCCTTTACTGTGTTCTCTCTTGTAAAGTGCTAAGTACAGATGTAGGTGCTATATAAAGATATACTGTAGATACATACTTCCTTCTCTGCATTGGTTTACAAACATGCCTGAAATGGAATCTGTCTCTGTCGGTCTGTCTCGGTCTGTCTCGGTCTGTCTCGGTCTGTCTCGGTCTGTCTCGGTCTGTCTCGGTCTGTCTCGGTCTGTCTCGGTCTGTCTCTGTCTGTCTCTGTCTGTCTCTCTGTCTGTCTCTCTGTCTGTCTCTCTGTCTGTCTCTCTGTCTGTCTCTCTGTCTGTCTCTCTGTCTGTCTCTCTGTCTGTCTCTCTGTCTGTGTCTGTCTGTCTGTCTCTGTCTGTCTGTCTCTGTCTGTCTGTCTGTCTCTGTCTGTCTGTCTCTGTCTGTCTGTCTCTGTCTGTCTCTGTCTGTCTCTGTCTGTCTGTCTGTCTGTCTGTCTGTCTGTCTGTCTGTCTGTCTGTCTGTCTGTCTGTCTGTCTGTCTGTCTGTCTGTCTGTCTGTCTGTCTGTCTGTCTGTCAGTAGCACTCCTCTGTGACACTCATATGCTTATATATATGTTGTGGTCATTTTGGGGGTTCAATAGGAGCTTGTTAGGTGTCCAGTATGTTTTACAATTCTTGTCCAGCTAGTCATAGCTGATTGGAGGGTGGCAACCTCCTTCCTAATTTAAGCTCAACCCCTCCCACATTTAAATGGTTATGGGCTCACTCCATAGCATCTTCCACTCAGGGGAACTTGCCTGCTTGTTTCCAGTTTGGCTGTGACATCTCTAATACAGAGTGCTTTTCCTGGTAATGTACAGGTTAATAAAAGCTTCAGTCAGACTTAGAACTTTGCAACTAATATTGACAGATTTACTATAAATCATTCTTCCTGTTATTACACAGGTTATTAAGAATTTATATTAGCGTTAGGGACCCCTGATATGTGGTCTGCCGTGGCGTTGGCTCAGGGGCTTACAACAATTTTTGCCAAAAATGTCAAACTAAAAGACCATTTTACTTATTAGATATTTATACATATATATTTAGGCACTGTACCGTGTATGAGTCTCACTGGATGTGCTAAAACTGAGCTTTGTCTCTGTGTTTTATGTTCTGTCTCTGGTTTTAAATCTTTATATACCTGCTGCATTTTTCATGGTTCTAATTACATATGTATATTTTTATTTTCCTATCACTTTGAGCATCTGGCTGTGTTAGTTTAACATAGTTGATTTGGCGCGCACTGCACTACCCCCTTTTTTTCTCAGCTATCTTGGAATCCTCCTTTTTAAAGAGGCAGTCAAAGCAGCTTAAAAATGTAGCATTTGATTACCATATTTTTTTTTTTTTAAATGAATTACCTAAGCTGCCGATCAATTAGTTCTCCCGTTATTGATCAGTAAAATATTGCTTCCGAAGGTTTATTATATGTCTGCCTTTCACTTTCAAATCAATCCTTCAGTCAGTGTAACTCAGCAGCTACAATATATTCTTATTACTAAGGTAACATTATCTATTGTTACAGTTTGCTGCTCAAACCGTTGAGTATTGGCAACAAATGATCACAAACAGGAAAATGTTGCAAAGATCTTGCGCTGCTGATGTGTGCTTAAGCAGCGGCGCACAAACTTTCTGTACTGCGCCCCCCCTGCCTGCCAGCCCCTATTCTCGCGCTCCCCTTACCCAATATCCAGCGTCAAATGACGGGCTGGGTGACGTCATGTCATGTGACTCCGCCGTGTAATTTGACGAGCGTTGCTATGTTGACGCGCACATCACATGACCCTGTGTTGCCATGGCGTCGAGGAAAGGTAGGTGAAGTCCGCGCCCCCACTTTGCGCACCCCTGTGCTAAAGCCTGCTATAGTAATCAAAGGATGCTCTGTGTATGAAAACTAATAAAGAATGTCATTATGTAGCCTATATTGTTATATAGCATCATCCAGGTGCACAGCGCTTCACAGCAGTGATACACGTGACGTAATGTAACAAACAGTGGGAGTTAGCGCTTCAGATATGACATTAACAATAGGAAAGGGAGTCCCTGTTCCGAAGAGCTTGCAATCGAAGTGGTAATTATGGGGGACTTAGAGACAGTACGAAGTTGTTATGGTAAGTGTGACTGCAAGAGGTCAGTGCATTCGTGCATACAATACGACATTTAAAATAAAACAAAGGTATTCTCCAATACTACAGAACTGATTTATTTAAAAAACCACACAGGATATTGCTTGAATCCCTTTTAAAGTAAGGGTATATAAAACAGTGGGAGGGAATTGCTGCCAACAAATAAATGTAACTATGACAGGCACTTACTGTACAATAAATGTTGCCAATTATAATTATTTAATTAGGATGTCTGTGGGAGTGCATTGAAAAGTTTCTACTGCAGTATTTTGCCTACAGTAATTGTATATACATAATTTAAACTAATTCACTATTTTGCTCCCCCTCCCACTTAGTTGCAGTTGAATTCATTATTATTTGTTTGCCTAGATTGATGAGGTGAAGCTTTTGAGCGGTCACTATGTTCTTATTCTTTGTAAGCCCAACAAAGAGACCTTGTTAGGCCAACAGGCTATCACTCCCCCCCCCCTCCTAATTTTGGCTCTGAGACCTTTTAAACTATGCATCTACTTATTACTTCCAATTTATAGATGCTATTGTAATTTATGTCCTATAGTAATATAGCCATGAGGGGTCCTCCTTATTTCAACAAGCCAGTAAATGGCAAGGACATCACCTGTGCTAAGCCATATATCACCACTGTCTGTTCGGAGCTCAAACTAGCATAGTTTAGCACCGAGCTACCTCTGCTTATAATCTGAAATGGCAGTTAAAGGAGCAATCCAAGCTGGCAAATTTGTTGGCGGTTTTAATTTTATTTTTTAAACATCGGATTCAAGAAGGGGGTCTGCGGACAGTAACCGCGTTGATTTCAGCTCTGGGCACCCCCTGCTTCCGGAGATACTTGCCTCTGAAGGAGTGCGCATCTTTTTAAAAAAGTTTTTAAAGCTCCCGCTTCACATGGGCCAATAGGAAGCCGCACCGGATGATGTCACGGCTTCCTATTGGCCCGCAGGATGCGGAAGCTTTGAAACTCCGCCGTTACGTGATCCATGCTAGCGAGCCGGAGTGGCTAACGGCACCCCATGCGGAGGTAAATATCTCCAGAAGCGGATATCTACAGAAGCGGATTTAAAGCAGGATCTGCCAAAAGGAAAATTACCTCTGTCATAATTCCGGAGTAAGTGGCCCCCAAAGCTTGCAATGTGTAGTTGCCTTTTACTTAGGTGAATTAAATGTTGTATAAAATTCTTTATTACCTTCCATGTGTCTTACACGTTTGAATGGTCTAATTTCTATATTTGACATGAATATAAGGGTGTCACAATTCAGTGGTGTCCCCATAAAGTACAAAGGGATAACTACTGTACTTGTTACACTTCTACCATTTAAAAGCAATTGACCATTTGTTTTGTAACCTGTATTTTTTCTTTTAGAGTGCTGGGCATATAATTCACCTTTTAATAGCTTAATATCTCCACTAAAATAGTTTCCCTGATTTCCCGTGACACACTGAATCTACTGACCTTAAAGACAAAAAAAAAATCCAATCTAGTTGCTTTACTTTAAACTAATGTAATCATGCTAAAAGCAAAGATTTAGCTTCACTTTATTTATTTTAAAATAATTTATTAACTGCTTTTCTTATGGGCCTCGGAGTTTGGGTTTTTCAGTTGTGTTTTCTGAACTGTCGGCCCACCCTCTAATTACGTAGTTATCTAACTGGTTGCAATTTCAGATAAATATGGTTGAAAAATCATTTCAGTGAGGACCTATGACATATTTTTGCCATTGTTGAATTTTTTTTTTGAGTGGTCTTCTAGGTCAGGGGGGCGCGAGATTGTCTGTCTGCGGGGGGCGCAGGGTTTACAGAGGCCCCACGCGCTTCCCGAAGGCACTTAATTAAATGCCGGGGAAGCGGTGAAAGCCTCTGTAAACTGCACTCACATGTAAACTGCATGTACCGCTGTGGAGTCATGTGATGTCGGGGGGGGGGGGCGGGGGTGGCGGCGCAGGGAAAAAAGATTGCGCTCCCCTGTTCTAGGTTAACTCAAATTATTAAACTGCAACAATATAAGCACTGCATCAGTCTTATTTCAAGTGTTGTTTCTCGGGTATCTGGTTGCAAAGTGTATATTCTATGGACTTTATCTTTTGGTTTTTGGGGCTACATTTATAAAGCGAATAAATATATGAAACGAGCATTAATGTGTTTTATAAAGTGTTTTATCCTAAATTGTCTTAACCATAAAATAAATTGTATATATTTGGGGTGTGGGGATTGTTCCTTTTTCCACCCCTCTTAATTCATCTATATTTAGTTTGCTTATCCCAGCTGGTTCTCTGTTCTTTATTTCAGGTTACCAGCTGACCAACTCAAAGAATACAAGTCATGCTACAATGAAAAATATCGGCAACTACTGAAGTAGGTGACAATTGTAATGTCGGCAAGGGATTAAAAGTGTCTCTCCTTGAAGAGATTATGTGGGCGGTTGGCAAAAATCAGTCCAATGTACTCTAGCATATTATCCCCTTTGTTGCTTGTGGGGCCAGTAACATTTGGTTTAAAAATTTATTTTTAAATGCTTAAACCTTTTTTTAAATTAAACTCATCAGTCTTGCCACGGTGGGTCCTTTACTTAGGTTCTAGGGTGGCCTGGTCCTATTAATGTCTCTTCTGGTGTTTCCTAACCAGACCTTTTCTGGGAAATGGAAATTGTCAACCTATGAAAAAGTCTAACATCGTTCAAAGATGTTATCACAACGGCTGCCCGAGGGACCTGCAACACTGCTTTGCAAGCCTTGCTGGCAGCCAACACGGGAGCATACCTCATGCAAGGTTCCATATACTTATTTTTTTATGGTCGCATCTATGTATTAACTTTGCTTTCTTGCCAAATAATATGCTATTTTGTGAGATATTAATGTAAAATTAGAATTTTTAGAGCCGTTCTGCCTACTGCTTGCCGTCCCATGCTTTTGCAATGTGCTGTAGCCCTATCAGCAGCAAAATGATTCGCATTGGTCACCCTTGTTCTTTGCTTTGTAATTGGCCATCAGCTCTGACGGAAGATGAGAACCTCTTTGCCTACCGGTCTGCCCATTTTTGTATCTGCTGTAAAACGTCGGACCCTTTTTGATACTTGACTTTCTTCCATATTTAAGAAAGCTTATGAATAGCATTTTGGAATTCCCACAAACGCCTCGGTTGAACGGTTATTCCACCATCCTTTTGGGGAAGCAGTCGTTCCTCACACTTCTCCTTAGCAGCCCACGCTCCAGTTTCTGAACATGATTTCTTGAACTTTGTAGATTTTGATATATAATTTTTATTAGACTTTTATATACATACGTAACCTAGCTGTCTAATGGACCCTAACGTGACTTGTGCTTCACTAGGTGAAATGTCTGTATGTAAACTAAATGCTAAACTGAGAGGAATGGTGGTTTTGTAAATTGAAAACAGATCTCGCGTATTCATTGAACTCTTCTGGCTCACCACCCAGAAACGGCATGTTGGATTTCCGTTTGGTTAAGGCTGTGCAGTTTTTGTATGCAAATGAAGAAATAAAAAAAGTAGTCACATGCCGGGGAGAAATATGCATCACATATGCAATTATTTCAGGATCTAATTTTCACTTCAGTGGAATAGAAGTATATATGTGGTATGAACGATAAGAAGAATATGGATACATCTCACTCGTTTGGAATCTTGCCGAGAACCCTGAAAATCTGACTGATTTTGGAGGTTGACATTACTCTTTTTCAGAATAATATGCACTGAAAACTTATTCCATTGCAACGGCAATTTTATATTTATTTGACTTAAGTGATAATCTCCCAAGCGGGTGTCATACAAATCCTTTTGATAAAGTTCCATTGTACATAAAGATTTTTTTAAGATATCCGGTGGGAATATTACACAAGCTAATCAGTAGCATTTGTTGTTGCAGTGAATGGAGGTAAAAGCTTTTTCTTGATATAGGGCTCGGATTATTCATTGTTTATACTGTGTCTATTTGTAACCAAGTTGTAGATCTACGTTGTGACCTAATAGTCAGCAAGAAATGTGGTTTCCTCCCCAGTGATTTCTATGGCAATTTACAAGGTCAATATTTTCCAGGATTTGGGGAGTGTAGATGTCATCAGAGAAAAAAAAAAGCACAATATGGTGCAATATATTCCTGTTTAGCATGATATCCTAATAATCCAAAACAGGAATATATTACACCATATTATGTTCTTTTGTTTTTTCTCGTTAGGGTCCAGAGCTGCATTTCTCCCCGTCTCTTCCCCCTTCTTTCTCTCTCCCCCTCTTTCTCTCTCCCCCTCTTTCTCTCTCCCCCTCTTTCTCTCTCCCCCTCTTTCTCTCTCCCCCTCTTTCTCTCCCCCCCTCTTTCTCTTTCCCCCCCTTCCTCTTTTCCCTTTCTCTCTCACCTGTTTTGTATTCTGACATTATGCATTGAATATTGTTCACGGCTCATCACTGAATTTTGCAGTTTTTTCTTTATTTCGTTTATTTGCCATTCATTGACATATTATAGTTTAGGGGTGCCCTTTACACTTTTTTTTCTTTTGTATTCTACTTTTTTTTTTAGGCTGGTTTATATGTAGGAGATACCATCACCTGACTTGTCTACTCTAGTATACCGGCCAATCAGTTCCATTGGGTTAAAGCAGCAGTCCAAACTGATTGCTGTATTATTTTTTTGCATCTTGTTACTTTGAGATAATTTCTTGCCTTTTTCAGAGTTCGTGTTTATTTTTTTAAAGTCCAATGCTCTGTTTAAGAGAGGGTTGAAATATTATGTGACTGGTAGTTCAAGTGGGAGTTCTTCCCAGAGTTCAATGCAGTTTGAAGGTCACCATGGGATACTAGAGATTAAGAAAATATTATGTTCAACACTAAAACCTTTTTATTCTGTATTTTTAAAGAGCGGGACATGCTCATGGGGAAAGATACCAACTCTAGTAAAGCTCAAAATCCTCACTGTGTATAGGAGAGAGGGAAAAAACCACAAAATAGTTTAATACGTCCTTGAAAATTATATATGTTTGTGGAGATATAGCTGATGCATTCACAAGTGAAGAGTTCATTTAAGCCAGGTTCGTATATTCAGAGGTTACTTTCAAAATCACCTGGTTTTCCAGTATCACCTTAGAGATAGGAAGGCAAGCATAGTGCAATACCTTCTTTACCATTTAAAACAGAAGATTAAAAACACTGTCAGATGTCTGTGGGTTAGAAACAGTAATGTAAACGGAGACCCTCAGGAAACTGCAACAGCAGTGAAACGCATAGTGCTAAAACTTTGGTGACCGATGTTCCTGGCAAGATGATGTACAGCGACGGACATTTTCAGTGACGTCCCCTCAACCCGCTCTTGTTGTGCGCAGACCAGACGGAGGCACTTTGTGTCCATGCAGAGTCGTCAAGAACTGTTTGAAGTCCCCATTGGAGTTGTTTTGGGACCCAATTCTCTGTTTACATTACTTGTAAGACACAGACATCGGTGAGTGTAACCATTGAGTATATCAACCCTGCCTGAACTCAATCTCTACAGTTGAGTGCATCAGCTATATGTCCACAAACCTATAAATATTTTCGAGGACATATTACACTAGGTTGTGTTTTCTCTTTCTCCTATATCCCTGTGCAAATTTTGCGCTTCAGATCTGTTCCTGCTACCTGGTGTTGAGACTTTGTGGGAAGTCTTATTGTGAAGCTGCATTCCCACCCGTGTTGTATTGTATACTCTATTTGTAGTTTCTATATTAATCACTCATTCACCTGTGTGAAGTCAGTTTGAGTTCGAAGTTTTTGTTTGCACCAATACCAACTCTACACCCACACTACCAAATTCCATCATGAAGAAGTTTCTACAGAAAAGCTATTCCAGAGCCTTACAGGAAGCTGTTTATCAAAGTCATCAAGGACTTCCATCATGCCATTTGTGCATTTAACAAAGTGTCCCTGGCTAACCAAATGTCTACATGACTGTTACTGCTCATTTTATGTCCTGCTCCTTACCATCTGTCAGAATCGGAGGCAATTTCCGCTCCCAGGCAAGCCGTTCTGTGTATCGCTGGCTTCACCAGGAAGCATCATGGTTGTCAACATCTTGAAAATTGTCTGATTCCCCAGGTTTTATAGTTTATGATATCAGTGACAACATTGTATAACAACACTTGCCCTGTCATTGGCTCAAGCAAGAAGTAGTAACCTGGTAGAGTTCAACGTTCGTCGTGTTAGAACAATTTCTACTGCTGAAACAAGCAATATCTAGCTACGTGGCATCTCATGACTTTGGTAAAGGGTCAGCGCCTTTCCTCACTCCATCATGATGGAAACTCATTACTCGTGTGCAACATATTACAATGTTTTCAGGTAGCAACACAGGATATCATTTGCATGAATGAGGCTCATAGTCAAGTCGTCACCATTCCAAGTTGTTGGAACCGTAAATCGTTTTTTCAGTTGTACAGATGTAGCGAGATTTACTGTTCTCATGCCACGATTTTCACTCATCCCGTGTGGCTACAGTTCTCGCAGCCCAGGGAACATTAAGCAGCCCTGGTGGAGTAATTCTGCGAGGTTCCATGCTTCTGAATGGGACCCTGCAGTGTTAATCCTTTTGGGCTATCTGCAGTGAGAGAATACCAATACTCCCCTTTCAGATGAGCTGCACAGCCGTTTCCCCTTCTGGAGCCTTGTCCCCACCATGCTGAAGGTATGATGCAGTGCTGTACTGTAATTTCTTCCCCCTGGATAAAAGATCAGTTCTATCCCATATTGTAAAGACACACTGTCTGTGGACATAGATCCCTACTGTGGAAACCCATGTCTGTCACATGAAATGGGTTAAAGAATTGTTCAGATGTACGCTCAATACTTACCTTTTGTTCACGTGTGTCCATTACAAACTCTACTTAACTATGAGAGTTGTGCACTGTTTTTTTTTTTTTTTTCTCCATTGGCCCATTCAAGTGAAGGATTAACCCACGGGGTCCCATTCAAAAGCATGGATCACTGGAGCATTAATCCTTCTGGGCCGCAAACCCTTTTGTCTTTGTGGCCCCAGTTTCCTAAAAAAAATCCACACCCACAAACGCAGGAAGTCTTGCTTTGTATGTTACTCAAATAGACTGTATTGTGTACTGCACTGTGTTACTGGCAACGTCGACAATTCTATCTCCCCTCCTGCTTTTTAGTAAAGTAGCATTGTATGTTTATTTTAGCATCTGAGCTCAGACCAGTGAATGAAACGAATACAACTCCAAGGGGAAATGAAACGGTCATAGTTCACAAATCTAGTTCAAATAGGTTCAACATTTGCAACCACTCCCTAAGAAAACCCTGACATGAAATTGCTACAGAAAACAAAATCAATTGACAAAGAAGCATAATTCAATTTTAATTAACATTAAGAAATAATATTGTGCGTTGGAAAGCCTATGCAGGAAACACATCACAATTCAGAGCATGTAAAACCTGTTTCTAATGCTGCTGAGACTTATTATTTATAAATCGCTTGGGGCATACAATCATTTGTTGGGGAACACACGTGTTTAACAGCTCTCACTACTTGAAGAGGTGCAATGATTTAGCAGTATAGTCCTACTTTATCACTAGAAGAGAGACTGAATGTGAACTCTCGGAGGGCCGACAAAAATTGAAAAAGATCTCTATGTATATATTGAAAATCAACCGGAGGTTGTGGAGGCAATATGATGGCCTTATGCTGCGCTTATAGTGCCCGGCAACGCAATGTTGCACCAAAACAAATAGTTAGGTCTGGAAATAATTGGACACTGACACAATTTTCATAATTTTGGCTCTGTACGCCACCACAATGGATTTGAAATGAAACAACTGAGTATGTTTTGGGTCATTGGACGGCGTTTCATGTTACAGATGGACAATCAACTTCACTGAATTTGGCTGAATCTGAGCAGACAATATATCCCTATACACTTCTGAATTCATCCGGCTGCTTCTGTCTTCTGTCACATCACCAATAAACACTAGTGAGCCAGTGCCATTGTAAGCCTTGCATGCCCATGCCATCACACTGCCTCCACCGTGTTTTACAGATGATGTGGTATGCTTCGGTTCATGAGCCGTTCCAAGCCTTCTCCATACTTTTTTCTTCCCATCATTCTGCTACAGGTTAATCTTAGTTTCATCTGTCCAAAGAATGCTGTTCCAGAACTGGATTGGCTTTTTTAGATATTGTATGGCAAAGTTTAATCTGGCCTTTCTATTGAGGCTTATGAATGGTTTGCACTTTGTGGTGAACCCTCTATTTGCTCTTGTGAAGTCTGCTCTTTATGGTAGACTTGGATAATGATATGCATACCTCCTGGAGAGTGTTCTTCACTTGGCTGGATGTTGTGTAGAGGTTTTTCTTTACCAAGGAAAGGATCCTACGATCATCCACCACTGTTGTCTTCTGTAGACGTCCAGGCCTTTTTGTGTTGCGAAGCTCACCGGTGCGTTTTTCCCCCTCAGAATGTACCAAACTGTTGATTTGGCCACTCCTAATGTTCCTGCTATCTCTGTTGTTTTTTTTTTTTTTGCAGCCTAAGGATGCCCTGTTTCACTTGAATTGAGAGCTCCTTTGTCCGCATGTTGTGGGTTCACAGCAACAGCTTCCAAATGCACACCTGGAATCAACTCCAGACCTTTTAAGAGAGTTGCTCCTGCTCTCAATAGAATTGAGAGCAGGACTCGCGACGAGCGATACGGCACGCCCCCTGGCGGTTCAGCCAATGAGAGCGAACCTGCCGGGTGATGTCATGGCCGCGCCCCCGTCACTCCCCCGCCACGCCTCCTTTGCCTCCCCCCCCCGGTCTCTCTTCCTGCAGTGAGCTGCAGACCGGGGAATCGGCTGCACGCGCCGCCAATCTCGCGGGCGCCAGCGTTGCAGCGGAGTTACCGGGGCCTTAGCCTAACTAACACGCTTGAGACAATAGGAAAAAACCTGGCGCTTACCTTAAGCTTAATATATGAGGTGTGCTTACAATGTGGCAGTAAGTTAGACCACGGCTCTATGACAGATGCTTTGAGCCAGCATGGAGTTCCCCTCTGCTGCAACCCCAGGGAAGGGTTAATCCGGAACCCTTTTAAAGATATAGAGACATACAAGCAATGGGGGAGCGTGGGATTAGAAAAACATTTGACAATAAAAAACAATAAAATACAATAAAATTAATGTGGTTACAACAATATTGCTGGGGGTTGGTGAAAATATTAAATACACTTACACGGCCATGTGCAAGCAGACACGATGATGTGGTTTCTTTAAGCAATTCCAGTCACTCCCAACAACAGGTAATGGTGGTTTAGAGGGTTTTGAAATAAATATATAAATATATCTGTACTCACACGGCCATGTGTGAGTCCTTGCAGGAAATTGGTAACTTTGGGGTTAAATTAACCCATCTGCATCTCCCCCCAGTGTAGACTCTTCTTTGTTTGCAACCAACGTGGGATTCTAACTTCAGTCTTGGGCATCAGATGGGGACTCTCCCCAATGGTGATAGTAGGGGGGGGAGTAGGTAGAGAAAGTGAGGCACGTTGTCAGTGGGGTTTAAAGTTCCTGCTGAATTTGGCCCAACGTGGCTCCCGTAGCCGGATCAACCAGGCAGCCATTGCAGATAAGGAGAAAAAGTTTTGTTTTTTTTCCTCCTGCATCACGGACGCGTGATTGGCAATAACGGCTGCTTAAACTGTATCCTGGACTGCACGAGGAGGCCAGGGGTCCAACCACTATGTATGTGAGTCTTGTTGTACCAATTGCTTTTAAAACTAATAAATGTGTTTTAAACCCCACTGACAACATGCCTCACTTTCTCTACCTACTCCCCCCCCTACTACCACCACTGGGGAGAGTCCCCATCTGATGCCCAAGACTGGAGTTAGAATCCCACGTTGGTTGCAAACAAAGAAGAGTCTACACTGGGGGGAGATGCAGATGGGTTAATTTAACCCCAAAGTTACCAATTTCCTGCAAGGACTCACACATGGCCGTGTGAGTACAGATATATTTATATATTTATTTCAAAACCCTCTAAACCACCATTACCTGTTGTTGGGAGTGACTGGAATTGCTTAAAGAAACCACATTACCGTGTCCGCTTGCACATGGCCGTGTAAGTGTATTTAATATTTTCACCAACCCCCAGCAATATTGTTGTAACCACATTAATTTTATTGTATTTTATTGTTTTTTATTGTCAAATGTTTTTCTAATCCCACGCTCCCCCATTGCTTGTATGTCTCTATAACTAACACACTTACCTATTTAGGAGTAGTTGTCTGACGACTTAGAATTGTACTTTAATATTTATTACCACGGCTAGTATAATTATATAACCGTGGACAAGGATAGTGATTAATAGCTATTTCACCACATACACTGACGTCTTTGATAATAAGCACACAGAAACCTCCTTTATTTTAAATTTGTTTTAATCATTTGGTTCATTGTATATTTTGCTGCAATAAATATATTTTAATTATTTCATCAATAAATAGTACTTTCAATTTAGCCTAGGGTGCTCTCGAGTGCGACACAATAGGGAGCTTTCTTTCTTTCTTTTGTTTACTACATAAAAAACATAATTAAAAAAAAAAAAACACGTTTCCTTGGGAGCACCTTTAGGGGGCATGAAACACGTGGGAGAAGTTTTTTTTCGTTTTTTTTTGGTGTAGTTTAAAAAAAACGATTTTAATTTTATTTTGCTGGCGAGCTTCCACCTTTTTTTTTTCTTACCTACTTTATATTTTACAGTTTGTTTTTTTTTTGTACCAAAGTGAGAACACCAGGTCCTTATCTACGTATGAAAATTTTTTTGTTTTAGAATTTCATGTAGGTTGGTTTAATTTGAACAGATTTTCTCCGGAAGTCTAAATTCAAACGGCATAATAGTAAAAGCAACACAGGGTGCATAACATACTGCTTATGGAATGAGCTAGTTAGGAGTTCATAGCTTAGCAATGAAAGGGAAGATTACATTTACAAGCAGTTTGTGAAAGGGAAAGTTATTCTCGGGCCAAGCACATACCACTCCATATGTAAAATATAATGGGGTATTAAAGGATTTTCTGTCCCTGGTAGCACAGCTCTCCAGACGGTACTAGTCCTCTTTACCTGACCTAGTGCTGTGCAGCAAATTTCAGTCTGAGTGCTTCGTGGCCCTTGCATTATTGCAGGTCATCTCGGCCTTGCACTGCCACAGGATTGTTTGAAATGTACTGAATACTTCCTCTGGCAAGCAAATGACAGGGGATACAAAAAGTATATAGCTTCAGCACCCTTTAGCACTCATACATTTAATGCATACAGTTAATGTTGAGCATTGCAGTTCTGTAAAGGCAAGACCTGCTTATTTAACTCATAAGTTGAGTTCCCTTCCATTTCCCCGTACAGGTGGTCGTCGGTATCCGGCGGCCCGCTTTCCGTCCAATGCCTTCTCAGACGAGCATAATGCCGTCCGCTGGAAGCATTATACGATGTCGGAAACCGCTTATCCGGCGCTCGTCGCCGCGGATTAACACGGACCCGCAATCCGATGGTGCGTTATCTGACAGCGGTTTGCTCAATGCATTACGTCGGATAAGCGAGGACCGGCTGTACTTCAAATTGTGTCTTGCACTCTATGGGAAGGCAGGATGCGATCAAAGCTGCTCTTTGGGCATGGAGTAGCAGCGACATCATGGGGACTTGGAGTGCCAGACCCCATAGGGTTGTAGTGACTACGTCTTGGGATAGGTACCCAGAGGGTTACTATTGTGAGTACGACCATTTGATCTTCATAGTTTGAGAAACATGGACATACACCAATAAGACCATGCTAGTTACTTGAATGGATTCCTAACATATCTGAGATTTACACCTGTTTTTCTAAAGATATTGTAGATCAACTGTGTGCCATAGATGCTTTATGGGCAGATTTTGCAACATTTACATTCGCATTCACTTTGTATGATTGTGCCTTACCAAATCATGATTGTGGTGTGCATGCATGCTCCGATTGTCTTGGCCATATGTCTTTCATCTTAAGATACATTATTTGTAAGTCTTTTGCAGGTTTACAATATCTCCCTTGCAATTGGTCTTAAAAGAAGCTGCAGCATCGTGCACGCATGCAGACCTGGCAAACCCAGCAGTAATGGCAGATTTTATGGTGTTTGCCATTGTGTTCTGGGTATTTTTTTTTGTGCATGTTAGTTTGTGGCGCGTAAAAAGTTCCTGCTTTTTAAAGTAAAATTAAATTATATTCACATTCCTTCTTAGATTAGTATTGTAATATGCTACTAGTTTTGTAGAAGTGCTTTTGACATGACACTAATGTAATTCTAATCATACAAGCAATTGTATTGAACCAATTTGATTCCTGAAGTGAAGGGACTTGCCCATAGTCTAAAGCAGGAGTGCGCAAACTGTGGAGCGCAAGATTTTCTAGGGGGGGGCGCAGCAGTTTCAGAGGCCCCGTGCCGTTCCCCAGGGCATTTAAATTAAATGGCGAGTGAGGCCTCTGTAATATCTCTTACCTGCTGCCAGCCAGGTCTTCAACAACGCGTCGCCATGGCAACGTGGTGTCAAATG
The DNA here is from genome assembly GCF_040206685.1 of Ascaphus truei. Taxonomy (NCBI): domain Eukaryota; kingdom Metazoa; phylum Chordata; class Amphibia; order Anura; family Ascaphidae; genus Ascaphus; species Ascaphus truei. Next base: position 57,814,035 of record NC_134485.1, read on the forward strand.
ACGCTGCGGGGTCACTTGACGACAGGTCAACCACTCCCGTACTAAATATGCTGTAACATTAACACATTCTTGTTGCCGATGAGGTTAACCCAAGTTTTACAAGCCGAATGTTTTTTTTTTTTGTTTTTTTTTTTTAAGTGTCGTGGAACTTCTGTGGTCAGTTGACATTCTGAAGTGTCTCTTGATGGTGACCATGTAATTATTTGTAAACCTCTATTAATGAACCCGCTCTTTATTTTCAGTATAACCGACTTAAAACCGTTTCTGTGTGGTGAAGACTTCCGGAACCAGGCAGTGTTACTTGGCAGCAATAAGATTGACCTACCGTATGGGACCCACAGAGGAGGTAAGGATGCTTCTCTTCTGTCAGCCATTTCATGCAACATACTTGCAAAAAGCAGAGGCGCTCAGTTAGCTAATTCTTACTTCCTTCAGCATTTGTTTTTTGGGTTTTCTTTTTACAAATCTAGGCCTTGGAACGCCTCTTCCCTGACAGTAGTAAATACTGAGGATATATACATTGTAGCGGGGGGTTTATTTCTCTCAGATGCAAAATCTGGCACTTAATGTCTTACAAAAAAAATGATCATTGATTTCATTTGTATTTTCTGTCATACATTTGGTGCTGTGTTTTGCAGCGAAGAGGCTTGGGTAAATAAACCGGTCTTTACTCTATATTCTGCAGTAGTGTGTAACTATGTATGGTGGCAGCAGAACACTGACATTATTCATGGTCTCTTTGTGCATCAGTGCAGGGGAGCTCAACTCCAGTCATCAAGCCCCCCCCCCCCCTCCCAACAGGTCAGGTTTTCAGGCTAGGCCAGCTTCAGCAGGGATTGATTGAGCCACCTATGCTGAAGCTGTGATATCCTGAAAACCTGACCTGTTGGGGGGCTTGAGGACTGGAGTTGACCACCTCTGTAGTAAGATTTCACATAGCTCAGTTATCCGAACAGGAGATTAATTGCTTGGATACTAATCTGCGAAGATTAACTGCCGCAGAGCACAGCTTGTTTTAACCCTCTTCATACCGGAGATATTTTATATACATCGGAGCTCTATCAAGGTGCACAGCTATAAATCGTGTGTGTGTGTGTGTGTGTGTGTGTGTGTGTGTGTGTGTGTGTGTGTGTGTCAAGGTGAAAGCACTTGGACATAGAACTTTTGTTGTACCATTGTAACAAGTGTTGAGTAAGTTCAAAATGAAACCCCATATGCCCAGTGTAACCCCCTTTCTCCCTGCTTAGGGAAACCTGGGGTGAGCGCTCTCTCTTTTAGTGCAGCGAGGCGCTGCACTAAAAGAGAGAGCGCTCACCCCAGGTTTCCCTAAGCAGGGGGAAAGGGGGTTACACTGGGCATATGGGGTTTGATCTAATGGGGGCATCTATGAGTGATCCCAGCGTTGGCGGGATGAGTCCTCATAGGAACAAATACAATCAGTAATAACAATATCACACCAGATATATATCTATATGTGACTCGTCTTTACTGTAACAGTATATAGCCTATATCACACTCAATGCAATACACCAATAATATAATGCAAGAATTCAACACCCTGAGTGGTTTCCCCAAAGTACTGAGGGTGCCTGGGGCACCTATAACCCCGGTGTCCGCACAAGCAAACCGAAGTGTGAGGTAGCGCTACCCTCCTGTGATGTGTAGGTGCACGTTGGTACCTTCCTGCTCACAGGCCAGACCAGGGAATAAGGAGAGGAAGATGCTGGATCAAGTCCCACACAGCAGGGCCTCCAACACAACTCCCCTCACACATTATCCAGGGCGCGGTCCGTGGTGCAATCTCCAGCCGGGGTGTTCCACCTCTGCTGCCACATGCAGCTCTGTCCAAGCCGCAGGTCGCCACGCGGACGTACGTCAGCCGGCGCAGTAGTGCTGCTATAGTTCTAATGGGAAGGTTCCAATGGGGCCTTCCCTAAAATACTTCGCTCACGGTGTAGAGGCCAACTGAGCCTAAGGAGCATGGTCTGGCCTAGTCCAGGAAGCTAACTGCTCCCTGGACACTACCTTCCTCCTTGCTGCCTCCGTCAGGACTGCCACGGTCACCTTGAGCCCCGCAGAGGATATCCTCTCCAAAAGGGCTGCATCATCCCATTGGCTGGGACAGCCCATGTGCTCTATTTATTCCTCTCCCCGTCCGAGGATTCTTGGACTCTTAGTTCGGCTATGCCCAAAATGGCCTCCGCCACTCTCCCCCGTTCCCAAGGAGCAGTTCCCCCTCACCAGAGGTAAGGGAGGGGGACCTCGCTACATCAGCAATGAACAAGTCTAGTATGAATCCTCACAGTATGAACTTCAAACTTGATATGGCTAGAACCTTTGGCTGAAGAAGTAACTCAGTGGTAACCCCTTTGAAGTGGGTCAAACTGTTTCAAATCCCAGTGTCCACTCTTCTTGGGCAAGTCACGTGATTATTATTTTTATTAATTTTATTATTATCCTTTGCTCAAGTTTTTGTGTATATAGTAAGTGGACTTGGACTTGGCATAAACCCCCCAGAAGTGGCTGAGGTGTCTGTATTCACTGAAAGTTGCTGAAGATTCGCCCCACAGGAAACTAATATTGACAAATGTGATGGTTTTCACTTATCACTTTGCAAGTTTCTCTACAAATGGAGGTTGTTTGCATATAGAGCTGATGTATACTTTTTCTGCTTGTGAACTTCAGAGACGATATTTACCCAAACATTAATTAAAGCAGCAATATTACTTTCCAACTTTTTTCATATTTGTATATGTAAAGCATGTGACAATGTATTATCTACATCTCCATTCTTGCCTAGATTGGCAATCATTTGGTGCTCCTGTTATAACTTTGTAACAAACATCAGCTACAATGTATCCTTATATTAGTAAGGTAACATTATCAATTATTACCAGACTGCTGGGCATATTGGCAACAAATGATCACGAACAGGAAAGGGTTGCACAGATCTTGCACTGCTGGGGAGGTGTGCTAAAGCCTGCTATAGAAATCAGATGCTTTGAAACTCATTAAAAATGGCACGAAGAGGTGAATAATAACAAAACAACAAAAAACAGTCACTATTATCTAATACTATAGAACGGATTTTTTTTTTTTTTAAACCATAGGATTTCACATGTTTTGCCGCTTTAAGTGAGCGAGGGCAATTTCACACCCGTACATTCTGCTTTGTCAGACGCTAGTTAGCGCGGTTGTTGCGGTTTGCAGTTATGGTTTTAAAATTCTGTTGTGTGCTGTTTATTCAGGATAACATTTCAGTAATCTGGTATGAAGAGAGAAAAAGCTGTATGGTGCTCAAACAAAGATCAATGGCTTATATAAGCACACAATTGAAGCAATAGATTTCCGCTGTTCAAATCCTCGAAGTATCACACATGAATGTATAGACCAATTGTCAAATAATGACTATACCACTCTCCACTATGAATCGAATAGCTGGATGGAATTTCACTTCTTGAGTTGTAAAAACTCCCACTGGCTGGTGTCCAGACATATGAGCATCGATGTGGACAGATAATATGGTGTGTAGGAGTATTATAACTCACATTTATGTGGTCTTCCGTATGATGTTCCTCCACAGGTGTGTGCTTCCGTTTCTCCACGACATCCAAACAGGCAGGCAAAGGAAAGTTGGAGCACCACTGCAAACAGTGGGAAAAAGAGACTGCAAGAGAGTGTGTCCCATGAATAAAAATGTTTTATGGATCAAGGCATCAGCTACAAAAACGAGCCCACGGGCCCCTACCAACGCGTTTCAAGCAACACGCTCTTTGTCAAGGTGCACCTTGACAAAGAGCGTGTTGCTCGAAACGCGTTGGTAGGGGCCCGTGGGCTCGTTTTTGTAGCTGATGCCTTGATCCATTAAAAACGGGACGCACTCTCTTGCAGTCTCTTTTTTTCTACTGTTTGCAGTGGTGCTCCAACTTTCCTTTGCCTGCCTGTTCAGTAATCTGGTAGCCGCCTTGAGCCCCGCGTTTCCAGGGGCCTCCGCGCTTCTTCCTTTCTCTCCTGTTGGCGCCGTGTTCCAACTTTCACACGACTGGGGGAGGGAGTGCAGGTCTCCCCCCCCTGCGGTTGGAAGGATCCCGGCGCCGACACGAGGAGGGAGCGCGGTGCCAGACTGGCCGAGAGGTGTGTGTGTTTTCACGTCCCCTGTTCCGGAGCGAGCTGCTTCCTGTAGCATCGCTGACGCTGTGACATTGTCTCCCTCCCCCCCCCCTTTTTTTCAGGGGAGACCGCGTAGCCAGCATGCCGCCTTGAGCCCCACAAAGCCTAAGGCTGGCCCTGGCCCTACCGTGACTGCAGTTTTTGTCATTGTTTAAGTTTCAGACAAGTGTATGTGTTACCCCCTCATTATTTTACTATCTTCGCTTTTGGAAAAGTGATTGACGTAATCTAGAAATAAAGGAAATAATGCTTTAAAACAAATGCAAAAAAAGTGATTCTGCTTTAAAGTAGCAGTTTGACTCATTTTGCTTCTTGTGTCAAATAAAATGAGTATATTCTTATTTTTCTTGGGTCGGTTTAAGTGTAATCTTATCTGGTTATAATCTAGTTAAACGCTTCAATGTAAAAAAAAAAAAAAGTTGATTTATTATTTTTTTAAATGTTCATTGGATTTTTTTATTCAAAATTAAGTCAAGTTGTGCCCAATGGTGTGAATCATCTACATGTAACCAGACATAAGTACAGTTTGGTCCTTGAAGGGAGTGCCCTGTTCAATAAAGCAGTAAACTACAATCTTTTTATCTGTGTACTTTCTAAGTGTCTTAAGTCTGTGTTCCTTATGCCCTGTAGCAATTCCTGTACTGTCACTGATCAGAATCGAACAGGAAGATTTTCTCTTTGCTTAGTAATTATGGGCCACAGTCTTTCTCTCTCCTGCGTATTACTCCCGAACAAACTACTAACCACTCTCTTCTTGCTACACTCCAATGTCCTCACCCCCAAGCTCGATAACCCACATTTACATCCCGTTTTCCCCCCCCATCACTTCCTTCAATAAAGGTGACATGCTAAAAGCTGATTGCATGTGTTCAGTCATACTCTGCATTTGTTTGTTTTGCAGTATATCTGTTTATAGGTTGTGTGTGTGTGTGTGTGTGGGGGGGGGGGGATAAAGGGTTTCCCAAGCAAGTAAAATTGCTTTTAAATGTAATTAAAACCTGCTCATTGATGTGTTCACGTACTTGACTGAGGCTTTCTTTATTCATGAAGTACACTTGTGTTCACGTGAACATTGGCTCCGGGGCTTGCTGTATTCTTTTGTTCTAAATACTCTTAGAGATACAATGATTGTTCTGACTCTTGCTCTGGGACAATGCTCGTTTTGATCACCCAGTTACAAAAGAGCAACAGAGAAGAATATGTAGCTGTTATACTCTCAGGCTATCATATGTATCTAGAGAAGTACACAGTTCGACACATAGACAAGGGGTGCGCAAACTTTTAAGTTCTCGCTCCCCTATCTCTGCTCCCCCTTGCCTACCGCCCCCCTCCTTACCTGCTCTCGGGCTCCACGCGTCACAACGTCACGTGACGCGTTGCCATTTGACGCCGCGTGTTGTCATGGGGACGCGTCGGGGAAGAGCCGGGTGAGAGCAGGTAAGTGAAGTTGCAGAGGCCTCGTGCCTCCCCCGGCATTTAATTTACATGCCTGGGGGGAAAAGCGTGGGGGGTTCTGCAACCGCGCGCCACCCTTAGAAAAATCATGCGCCCCCCAGTTGGCGCACTGCTGGCATAGACAATAGGCAAATGAGAATTTCGATGTGTTCTGTTTGCAGAAAGTAGTGCAGAGTTGCTTGGTGAAAAATAATTACCTTGAAATTCCCTGTCTCAACTTGTAAAGATATTGTTGTCAGTTTAATCATGAATAGGAATGAATGTGCCCATTTAATTATTAACAAAGCACAATTAGTCATGTGCTATGTTGTTGATATGTATTGGTAGCTACCAACATTAGTTACTGTATCTGATATAACCTTAAATTTGACTTGAGTAATCTGCTAAATTGTTTCTGTGCTCGCGTCACAAGCATAGAGAAACTTTCCACCAGCACAAAGTTTCGTCCCCTTACATACAGATGTAAGATACAAGGTAGAGTTGGGTGAACCTGCGAACCAATTATTTAGAACTAGACTGAGATGCAAAGGAGATAGATGTCTGGTTGATTAATCTCCTATAGCTTGACAAAGAAAATAACCCTTTTTCTTGTGGGCAATTTATCCGGTTAATTTGTTTCCTTGAGCTAATGCAAAAAAAACAATTATCTGGCTTCTTTTTTTTTCCCACTGGAAATAGTTTTCTTTCCCACCCTGTCTTGATCAGAGCCAATGAAATACAAGGGAAAGGCGTGGGAGGGGAGGGTGGTGGGCAGCCTCTGACTATGCAAGCACTTGTTGAACTAAGTGACATCAGACAAGGGAGTAGGCAGAGGAAATCAAACTCTTCCCAAGTCTGAGCTCACCATGTTTACAAATTATTATATAAAAACACGCCTAGGTTTCAGATTTGGCTGTAACCCATTAACCCATTGTGTGCTGAATGGGCTGTGACACCAGAGGGCCATGGCCCTTCCGGCACTCGAGGGTCACGTGACAGAGCAGGAAAGGGAGGAGTTCTTTCGTTCCTCTTCATTGTAGATCGCGTTGGGATGCAGGCTCCCCTAGAAAAACGAGCAGCCATTTTGTGATGTCAATTTCGTCATGGGTCCCCTGAAGTGCCAGATCTCATGACGTAGTCGCTACATCCCAGGGCACCCATAGGGTTAAACATGACACTGCCATAAGTACACTTTTTGGTCCTAGGAGGGATTGGGCCTTTAAGGAGATGAAGGATAGTTAAACCTTTTGCCTGTGGAAAATTAGGAAAATTTTGTTTTAAGTAACCTCATCATGGCCTAGATAAAAATAAAATAATAATATATAACCTTTGAACATATCAGTGCCATTAGCGACCAAAGGAGAAGCAACCGTGCTGCAGAGTTGGTGCCAAAATATCAAAATCCGCTAATATTTATTCACAATTACTCAGAGAATGTGCAAACACCACAACATTTCAGGGGTGCTGAATAAATATTAGTAGATTTCGCTATTTTGACACCAACTCTGAATTTGTCACAGACTGCTGAGAGGAGGAGAGCAGGAAGCCTTCTAAGAGATGATGGATCCTGATTCGTTGAAAGTTTGTCCTACTCCCATCTGGGCAGTGCTTAATCCCCATTTATTTGTACTGGCATAGAGGGACTGGAAGAAATGAAATTATAGTATAAGGACAAGCATGATTCCCCTTTTTCTCTGCTTATCTTAAGAGTGGAGCTCTTTATTCTGCCAGTCCGCTGTTCATCGGTAGTTTGTGATCACACAAATTAATGCACAGACCACCATTTACTTTTTTGCATAGCACGTAATATGGACCATGTACTAAAATAACAGGCGCACATATAACATGCTTAATAATCAGTCTTTTTACATTGATTTGTGTTACCCCTGTCATTGGTTTTACAACCTGATGTGGTATGAATGTACAAGGAAGATAAAAATCAATAACCATTATAACTAATAAATACAACTACATGAGGTTTTCATTTTTCACACGGTACTGAAATATATATTTTTGGGGCAATTCTTGTTTGTGTGGATGAGCATAGTTCTTCCCTCTAAAATGAGACTGCTGCAATATATATTCATGAAGAGTTGTCGCTTTTCACTTGCAACCCCTCTGGCCTACCTTAACTCAAGGTTGTAGGTATTGACAAACATCTTCATCACAAATACCAAAAGGAAAATGTCTGATAATATCGTAATTATTTTTATTTCTCCTTTCTCCTGTATACCTTTTGATTATACATACACAATTACCACACAATACCACCTTTTGATTACGCAAAGTTTACCGCCCAAGGCAGTGTTCTGGCTTCCTGAGCCTGTGTTGAGACTGTGGGTGGTATAGCTATCAATTACATTCGGAGCTTCCAAAGACACTTCCCACAATGCTTTGCATCCACATCGACTGGTAATTGTGGGGTTTGACTTGGGAAGCTCCCGTCGTAATTGACCGTTGTGTCACCCATGCTGTCTGCACGCACTAAGGGACCGTTTGGAGCAATGGTAAGTTTGTGTTCCCACCACGAGCTCAGGACACTACCTGGCCAAACAGTTTTCTTTGCAATACTCGGAGTAGGCAATAATATTGATTTGGTGGTTCACAAAACAAATATTTTCTAGCAGGGGTGTATACAATGATTTTTTTGGGGTACCACTGTTCTAGGGTGATTACATTTTACTCAGTGATAACAATGTCATTTTGTGTCTATTTCATGCGTTCACTTATTACGAGATGGCGTTTAACACCCTTTTTTGCTCAATAGACAGATTTTTTGATCTGGCTCTCAAAAGACTTCCAAAATGTTACATACCGGATGAAATCAGGAAGTAAGTATGATCAGCTGCTACGCAAGAAACTGATAAAAAGAGCAATTTAACGTTGTTTATGCGCATTACGAATAAAAGCCTGTAACCTGCTCCTGATCTGCGAACGCCCTGTGCATAACAAGGCAAATCGCACAACCCTGCCTCTCCTTAACCATCCCAAGTGTTGCTCCGCGTCTTTGAATAAACATACAGTAGGCTGCCCATTTGAGCAGAGCTGCAAAACACTGCCTGCAGCTGTAGGAATGACATCTCAGAAGTTATCTACAGAGTTGGGACACCATTTAAAAAAATAAATAAATAATGTATTCTAGTAACTGGATGTAATGTGATTTACAGACCTACCCTTATGGTTAATACGGCTGCCGACTGAACTATTTAATATGGTTAAAAAACAACAAAAAAAACAGAATGTGAAGCAAGGCTTCTAAACCATTATTACAAACCAGAATCAAAAACTGATGTAAGTCAATGTCAATAATAACTAGAAATTGGAGAGTTAATCTCGATCGCTGGCTATAAAAATGTATAAATTCTTTTTTTTCTTTTAATAAATATGAGATCCGTATTTTTAGAGAACTGCGATGTTGAATTGATTTGTTTTCACGAATACCCATGCAGTTTAGGAAGATTAATGTGAAAGGCAATAGTTAATGCTAATTGTTTATGTAATATTTGCAGTCAGAAAGGTGAGCTTATTGTTGTTTTCCAACATAAAAGAACATTTGACAAAAGCCAAAAAAAAAATTGCAAAAAAAGAAGCCTGGTGAACCTACAGTACTTGAACTCCAGTATGAAAGGGAGATGGAAAACATCTAGTGCCTCATAAGAGTTTTATGTATATCTTTATTTATGTAGCACCCACCGCGTTTTGTAAAAGAGACAATACAGTAAAGGAATTATAATACAATAAGTGCAGCAAACAAAATCAAGGACTAACCCTTGCAAGCTTACAATCGAAGTGGTATATTGGGAGACTTGGAGAGTGCACGCAAGGGAATAAGTGCAGTAGAGCAGGGGTGCGCAAACTATGGGGTGCAAACTTTAAATTAAATGCTGGGGGAGCGCAGTAGACCTCTGTAGGCCCTTATCTCGTCTCCGGCGGCTTCTGGCGACACGACATCACATGACATTGTGACGTCAGAAAACGCCGGAGGTAAGGAGAGGGAGAGCTGGCAGGGAGGCGCAGACAAAAATAGTTTGCTCACCCCTTCCCAGTTTATTGCAGTGCTTGACCACAATGATTGGTAGAAGTGACTGTGGGTGTGGGGCAATAGCCATGAGTCCAGGCTATTGAAATGCTTCATTTGAGAGGTGAGTTTGAAGGCAGGGGTACGCAAAGTGGGAGGCACGGCTGTTGCAGAGGCCCCACGCTTCCCCGAAGGCATTTAAAATTAATGCTGGGGATCGCGCAAGGCCTCTTTTCACTTACCTGGAGTTCCAGCGGCGCGTCTCCATGGTAACCAGCGTCAAATGACGCCGCGGGGTCACTTGACATCGGAGCTGTGCGGGGAGGGGGCGTGAGCCGGATGGAGGAGGAGACGGGGTGCATGTAGGTACGTTTGCGCACCCCTGTTTTAAGGTTTGACTTAAAGGGGGGGTAGGGGGGAAGAAGGTGCTTGGCGTGTCCAGAGTTTGATGGACTTCCACAGATAAAGGGTAGTGAGTAAAAAGGTTTAAGACAAGTGTGCGTGCATGCGTGCTCGTATGCACACACGCACATACACATAGAATGGAGAATGTCCATCACTCCAGGGTCTTTTAAATAGTGAAAATATATTTTTGTCTTAACAAAAATCACATCAAAGTTTCAGACCTTTTACAGGAAGTAGCATATTTTATCCCCCCACATAATAATAATTTATTGACGTATATTTGCTACTTTATACTTTACGGTCAAGTCTTTTACCCACATCAATGATACAATGAGGACCCAAAGGAAGAAGCTATTACTGGAAATTGAGGGCAGAAAGGTACCTTTTTAGGTGCCTAAGAGCAATTTACAAAGAAACACAAGTAAAAAGTAACTGACTGAGACAATATAGGTTGTAAAACGCACATAAAAATTGTTGGCCAAATATTGTGTATTGAAGGGGGGGGGGGGGAACCTATAATTCATTACAGGAACATGTTGGTCACAAGGGACCTTCTCATCTGGCCTTACAAATGCAGAATCGACATCAAATAGGGACCATCTGTCCCACACATTTTCCCAGTTCTAAAAGTCTATTTACAGAATGTTTTATTTCACATTACTGCCTTTCCCCCCAGAAATGTGTACTAAATAGATTGTCATGAATTTACTAACCATATCAGAAAGAAGTCCTCACATTTCCTGTCAGCCAATCTAAGTACCTTTAGCCTTATAAATATACCCCCTCATTGTAGTATTTATTCCATCCTAGTAAAGCTATTGTTGTGCCTGCTCTGCTGCCGTGCAACAAGTTGGTTTAAGGCTGCCCTCTCTCTCTCTCTCTCTATCGCCTCTCTCTATTGCCTCTCTCTCCTCTCTCTATCGCCTCTCTCTCCTCTCTCTATCGCCTCTCTCTCCTCTCTCTATCACCTCTCTCTCCTCTCTCTATCGCCTCTCTCTCCTCTCTCTATCGCCTCTCTCTCTCTCCCTCACTCTATCGCCTCTCTCTCCCTCTCTCTATCGCCTCCCGCTCTCGCCTCTCTCTATCGCCTCCCCCTCTCTCACCTCTCTCCCCTCTCTCGCCTCTCTCTATCGCCTCTCCCTCTCTCTCTCTCCTCTCTATCGCCTCCCCCTCTCTCCTCTCTCTATCGCCTCCCCCTCTCTCCTCTCTCTATCGCCTCTCTCCTCTCTCTATCGCCTCCCCCTCTCTCCTCTCTCTATCGCCTCCCCCTCTCTCCTCTCTCTATCGCCTCTCTCTCTCTCCTCCCCCTCTCTCTCTCTCCTCCCCCTCTCTCTCTCATCCCCCTCTCTCTCTCTCTCTCTCTCCTCCCCCTCTCTCTCTCTCTCCTCCCAACCAAATGAAATGTATTTTATTTATTTATTTTCATCAGCATTTCCTGTAAGAAATGTATCGTAGTTGGAAACGGTGGCGTTCTGCGAAACAGCACGTTAGGGAAGAAAATCGATACTTACGATGTGATAATAAGGTACGCCTCATGTCCTGACACTTGTTGCTGCTATTGGTTTTATTTTTTGCTTTGTTCAGCCCATGGGATGTTGTTGTTAGCAAAAGATATGACTGGATTTTCTTTGCCAACAATTATTTTTTTAATCGAGAGGATGCAAGTGGTAATTTGACATCGGTACAAAGTACCCTAATAACCATAATATGGTAAATAAACCAAACCCAGGGGATTATAATATTTTAGAATCAAACAAGTCTGGCTGTATTATCCAGTTTTGCAGTTTTGCAGTGCAGAACACTCCAGTCTTATTTTTACGTACAGTTTTGCTTTTCATGGTTGTACTTTCCCCAATGATCTAGTCGACAATTATAATTATTTTTGTTTTTTGACAAACTGGGCACATTGAAAATCGAAATATCTAATCATCTTGATATGTACACCCTTCTTGTAGTTCCCTATTATAAATTAATCACCCCAAAAAAAACATAATTTAAAAATGTTTAAACTTGTCTGACTTTAAAAAGGTGCGAAACATTTAATTCAACATAGAGACACAATCCAAGCAGTTTACAAATGTAAAAAAAAAAAAATCTTTAAATTACCTTGCCTAAAAGCATTTGATTACCTTAATTGAAAACTACCTAAGCTGCCGATCGATTGGTTGTCCCATAATCGATATCCTGTTTTACAACATTCACTAAATGGTTGCCTTTCAGTTTCAAAGCAATCCTTCCGTCATTGTAACTCAGCAGCTACAATGTATTCTTATATTGCTAAGGTAACCTTATCTATTGTTAGTTTGAAGCTCAAACTGCTGGGAATATTGGCAACAAATGATCAGAAACAGGAAAGGGTTACTGTCCTTAGATCTTGTTCTGCTTGGGAGGTGGGCTAAATCCTGCTGTAGAAATCAAAGGATGTGCAGCATAATAAAAATGGAATTGAGTTTAATTTTAAAATAATAAAAGGTACGTATTATCTAATACTACAGAACTAATTTATATATTTTTTAAAACACGTAGGATATTGCTTGGATTGTACCTTTAAACATATAATTATCCTTATTTTTGCTTAGTCCTGTGTGGTATAATATTGCGAGTAGCAGATTTTTCATGCACCAGTGACAACAATATTGTCTGTTTTTTCTTAAATATATAGTTTGACGTGAGTATTTTTAAAATAGTTACCACATTTACCTTGTGTAATTAGGTGCTATAAAATTATCGTTATAGTCGTGTAGATTGCCTTTCCAGAGAAATTAGACATATAATGTTAAACCCATTTTGAATTATTGAATGGTGAAATTAAAGAGTTAACTGTGTGATAAGTGGAAGACTGACACAAACAGATTGATGGATAGATATGTATACACACATCCTTTAAGACAGGACTCTTCAACTATTGGCCCGTTGGCCAGATTCAGCACACAAAGGTCTTGGATGTGGCCCTAAAAGTCTGCTCGTGCTAAAATGTCATACTTGTTACTTAAGCATCTAAGTTCAATTTTCACACTGAAATGTACTTTTGATGTAAATATTTAGGGTATAAATGTTATAAATGCTTTGCAAAATATTAAAGTACAATCAATTTAGGTCTTTACATGTATGTAACATATTACAATAAACTTGTGACCGTTGTATTTCTAAATGTTTTCTGATCTGGCCCCTTTGGAGATGCGTACTTTTACTTGGATATTTTCAAAGACCTGTATTTTAAAGGGCAGTTGTTGCACTTGGGTCACCAGCATCAGAGTCTGGTGTACTTACTGCTCCATTCTGTTTTTATGTTGAGCTTTGTAAATTTTAGTATTTGGAGAAAACATTTGAGCTATTTGCCATTATTTCACCATGCATTTCGGTGCACTTAATGCATTGGCTCCATTAGTCCGCTGGTGCTCTTCTGGGAATGACCGGGATCACGACCTTTGATCTCTTCTCAAAATGGGATGGCCATTTGTAGTGCTATAGTAGCAGATCAAGTCTTTGGTGCTGACTTGATTGGAACAGGGGAGGAGAACCTTCTCTTCTATTCCTGGGATTGTGTATAGCTGACTCAAACCAGGTCCCTATGCTGAAATGTCAATAGAATGGAACACGACTGTCACAAGCATTCCAGCGCTCAATGGATTAAGTTAATATTGTCCCTTACATGGCAGGCCAGATCCTATGTATATACACTGTACAGTGCCACTTTTCTGTCATTTAAATCCTGTGTGTTTATAATATTGATAAAAGTAGGTTTCCTCCCAAATTCTTCTTCTTTTCCTTTATTTTTCAGAATGAACAGCGGTCCCGTACTAGGTTACGAAGACGACGTTGGGCGAAAGACAACATTCCGACTCTGTTATCCCGAGTCTATCTTCTCAGATGCTTTGCACTACGACCCTAACACCACTGTTGTCCTCCTTATGTTCAAGCCACATGATGTAAAGTGGTTGTCCGAATTGTTAATGAGTAAGCGAGTGGTAAGTATATTTGTGGCTGCAACTCGTTCCCAGGGATGCATACTCCTGTTTAATTAGAGGGAGAATATTAAAGATTAAGTACTGACATGGTATATGAAGTAGTCGCTTTGGTAGGGATTGATGCCTTTTTTTTACGCACCTGCCACTTAGACGTATTCTAAATAATGTTTTAAAGGTATAATGTAAATATGGTACATGCTTTTGTGTGATGCCTCTATGTTCAACAAGTGCTTGCTCGGTCAGAGCCCCCTTTCTACCACTCCCCATGTCTTTATTGGCTCTGATGAAGATAGGGTAGGTTAAAGCAGCACTTTATTTTTTGTTTTACTATATGCAGTATGTGAGTAGCTTTATTGAGAAATGATTACCTATCCTGCCCTGTGGGGCTATTGAAATGGCCGCCTTCTGACTGCTTCAGTATGTGAAATGCTGCAGCTGCAATGTAACATTATATTACTAAGTAAGTGCAGTACATTATTGTTACAGCTTTCAGCATGCAGTAGACATTCTGCTGCTGGGAAAACCGCAACAGATCTGTTTGTGATTAGTGTTTGGGTGAAGGTGTGTGTACTTGTTTCAAAAGAGGAAGTGGATATGACTTTCTAAACGGTTGCTGTAGAAACCAAAGGATTATCAGTACATCAACCAAAAAAAATGGTATTACAGAACTGATTTATTTAAATAAAACATAGAATCTGGCCTGTTTTGCTGCTTTAAGGGTAAAGAAAACACTTGATTGACTGTCGTATTCAGTGGCTCCCTAAGAAATTAGGTTTGTAATTCCTCTCTTCTCCTCCCTCCCCCCAAATGAAAGCAGACAAATCTTTGCTTTTAGCATGATTACGTTTGTTTAGAGAAGCAAATTGTTTACAAAATGTTGTTTCTGGGCGGCTACGTGGGATTGCACCTCTTTAAATACCGATTATGTGACTGCAGCACATCTTCAGTCATATCTTACCATCAACAGATCCTAACAATTCACACTGGAATCAAAGTAAATATTAAAGATAACAGGCTCTCACTTTGCCTGCATGAACCTCTGTGTCTCCATCCACAAAGCCTTAGCCTTAGGCAGCGTTTATAGTGGACGGAGCGCATGACATCGCGCACAATCGCATGTCAGCCGAGCGATTTTGGGCTCATAGTGTTGGCACGGAGGAGTCACAAGGCTGGTTCGCCCTCATTGGCTGAACCACACCCAATGCCGTCCGCACGTGTGCAGAGCCGGCCAGCTGCGCATTCGCAGAAGCGCTCACCGCCGCTGGCGCATGCGCAGAGGCGGCGCAGAGACACACTCCCCATCCAGCTGTAACAATGAGTTCAGAACATTGAAAGCACACAGAGAGAACAACATTTCCTTGTCACAGGAGCAGAGCAGTCTAGACAAACAAAAAGAGAGGGGTTGTACCGAGGACACGCATTGTAACTGAACCTGCTTTGTGTTTTGTTTCTGAAATTGTAATTCTACACTCAAAAGTCTCTCATTCAATCAAAAACATCAAAATAGAAATCACAAAAGTTTCACTTCACACACCCCCTTTTTTTAATTTTATTTTTATTTTTATTATTATTGTAGCAATACCATTTGATCTGTCACATGGTAATAAATGGTAGAGTAGGTATTTCCACAAGGGTCCACCAAGGGTACTGCAACTCATTTGCTCCTGTAAATAGTGGCTACAGATTTTTAATGCTGCAGTTCCCACTCCTTGGATTCGGGACACTCAGACGGTGTAGGAACCCAAAGACTGAACTCTTGAGTGTTTCAGCGAAAACGTACTCTGCTTCTAAACACAATATAGGTATTCTTACTCCATTGCCTCAAACATATGCGTAACCAGGTTATAGAAAATTCAAGTACTCTGTTTTGTTTCATTGGTTATGACAGAGCACTTATGGATTTTGGAAGAAACCAGCCATGCATTTGATCTACCAGCCTCACCAGCTACGGATACTCAATCCCTATGTTGTTAGACGTGTATCTCAAAATATACTGAATTTCCCAACAAAATTTCCAAAGACTGAAGTAAGTGTATTTATTTTCTATTTTAATAGTTACTCTGTTTATAGCGTTCCTCAAAGCATGTTTATTTGCTGGCAATATTTCTAGAACTTTTGTTAGTGTATACTTTTTGTGTACTACTTACCTTGCTTCTCAACCTCTTAACCTTCTCTCTCTGTACAATTCGTTTAACCACTTGACAGACAACCACTAATGCGTTATCTTCTGCTTTCAACACTTCCATGCAGTACCAAACTCTTGTGATGGACCCGATTTACTTTTTTTTTTTTTCTTTTCTCCCGTTTTTAAAAATTTAGTCTGCAAATTTTTTTATTTTGGGGGCTGGGTGCGATCCCCCCGCCCCATTTCACTACTTACTGTCCATTGATTTAAATAGGCTGCAAGTGGTCTTCCAATGCTGGAAGATGTCTTATGGCAGGTGATTCCTTAACAAATATGGACCTATAGCCCTGTTATGTTGTGGTTTCTTTAGGAGTTCAGCTTGCAAGATGAACTTGTAAACTCATCTCGATTATCCTCAGTTTGTGGAGGTCACAGATGCAGCCTCTGATTTGTGTTTTTTTTTAGGGGCGGGGGGGATTTGGAGTGAGATATAGATATATATAGAGAGATAGAGATAGATGGATATACAGTGGTGTGAAAAAGATAGGACACCCTCTTTGAATTCTATGGTTTTACATATCAGGACATAATAACAATCATCTGTT
Organism: Ascaphus truei; assembly: GCF_040206685.1. Classification (NCBI taxonomy): domain Eukaryota; kingdom Metazoa; phylum Chordata; class Amphibia; order Anura; family Ascaphidae; genus Ascaphus; species Ascaphus truei. The sequence goes on from NC_134485.1 coordinate 57,830,760, forward strand.
CCTTAGCAGGTCTTAAAATTAGGTAAATACAACCTCAGATGAACAACAACACATGACATATTACACCGTGTCATGATTTATTTAACAAAAATAAAGCCAAAATGGAGAAGCTATGTGTGAAAAACTAAGTACACCCTTACTGCTTCCATAGGAATTAAGATGCTAAGTAGCAGACAGGTGCTGCTAATCAAATGCCCTTGATTAATTGATCATCAGCAAGTGTGACCACTTCTGTAAAAGATTATTCAAAAGTGGCAACTGTCTTGAATGTTTTCCAATCTTCCCAGGAGTGGATGTCCCAGCAAATTCACCCCAAGGTCAGACCGTGCAATGCTCAGAGTAATTGCAAAAAAACCCGAGAGTTACATCTGAGACTCTACAGGCGTCCGTTAGCATGTTAAATGTTAAAGTTCATGACAGTACAATTAGAAAAAAACTGAACAAGTATTGTTTCTTTGGAAGGGTTGCCAGGAGAAAGCCTCTTCTCTTTAAAAAGAACATGGTAGCACGGCTTAAGTTTGCAAAGGGGCAACTGAACAAACCACAAGACTTCTGGAACCATGTCCTTTGGACAGATGAGACCAAAGTGGAGATGTTTGGCCATAATGCACAGGGCCACGTTTGGCGAAAACCAAACACGCATATCAGCACAAACACCTCATACCAACTGTCAAGAACGGTGGTGGAGGGGTGATGATTTGGGCTTGTTTTGCAGCCACAGTACCCGGGAACCCTGCGGTCATTGAGTCGACCATGAACTCCTCTGTATACCAAAGTATTCTAGAGTCAAATGTGAGGCCATCTGTCCGACAGCTAAAGCTTGGCCAAAATTGGGTCATGCAACAGGACAATGATCACAAGCACACCAGCAAATCTACAACAGAATGGCTGAAAAAGGAAAGAATCAAGGTGTTGCAATGGCCCAGTCAAAGTCCAGACCTCAACCCGATTGAAATGCTGTGGCTGGACCTTAAGATAGCTGTGCATAAACAAATGCCCACAAACCTCAATGAACTGAAGCAACGTTGTAAAGAAGAGTGGGCCAAAATTCCTCCACAATGATGTGAGAGACTGATAAAGTCATACAGAAAACGATTACTTCAAGTTATTGCTGCTAAAGGTGGTTCTACAAGCTATTGAATCATTAGGTATACTTCGTTTTTCACACAGCTTCTCCATTTTGGCTTTATTTTTGTTAAAAAAATCATGACACGGTGTAATATGAACACACAGATATACGTCGCTACACCAGACCAACAAACATAAAAGCATAAACACACAACCTGGTGCAAGGGGGAGAGGAAGAACCACAAGAGAACACACAAATAATCAAAAGATTATAGCAGCCCCCTGTAGTTGCACTCAAGGAAGATGACACAATAGGTGATGTCACTAGAAATATAAGGCAATGTATAGCCAAATCCTGGTATAGGATACTCAAACAAAAAGGGTCACACTACTATATGAAAAATAACAACATTTTAATAGTCTATGATAAAAAACGACGAAACACTATAAAAATGCATAGAAGTGCATAAATAAAATCCCCAAGTGTGTTGGGTAATGGTACTGGATGAACAGTATATGTTCCAAATAGCTGTCTTGTAATAAACGCTATGTTTTAGGCTGCATACTGGATGCTGCAGGTGAGTACAGAAACAGTGTGTAATGTGATGTTCACTTACACCTTAAATGGCCTCTGTGGTACCGCCATGGGCACCACATGTGCTCCCACCTATGCTAACTTATATCTGGGCTGGTGGGAGGAAACAGTGGTGTTCATGGACGACTATTCTCGGTACACTGACCACATCGAGAATGATAACACACATAATCTCAGACTAACCTTTGAAATTCAAACCAAGAGTATCAACTTCCTTGATATTACCATCAACAAACAACCTGATGGTAAGTTGGAGATGACCATCTACCGCAAACCTACTGCGACAAATAGTCTCCTGGCAGCAGACAGCCATCACCCTAGACATCTGATTTCAAACATTCCAACTGGCCAGTTCTTACACCTGAAACGTAATTGTACAACTACTCTAGAGTTCAAAACCCAAGCCAAAGACCTGACTAGACGGTTTCTAGATAGAGGATATTCTAAAACATCAGTTAAAAAAGCCTACTATAGGTCACTTCAGACACCAAGACCGAGCCTTCTCATTGATCGTCCTCAGGCCATTAATAATGATAGACAGACTATTCGTTTTGTCGGCACTTACTGCTCTCAGTGGTCAACTATACGCAGTATTTTGAACAGACACTGGCATATATTGCTACAAGATGAAGATCTAGCAAAGATCCTACAAGCCAGACCCAATATGGTCAGTCGCCGTGCGGCTAACTTACGTGACCGCCTAGTTAAAAGCCATTTCCAAGCAAAATCATCTCGCACCTGGCTGGACCATAAACCCAATGGGACATACACATGCGGACGGTGTAAGGCGTGTCCTTCGGTCAAAGTTACCAATGTCTTCACCGACTCTGCAGGCACACATGTTTACACCACCAAGGACTTTATTAACTGTCTAACCACAGGTGTGGTATATCTCATTCAATGTACTTGTGGCCAACAGTACGTTGGTGAAACCCATAGGGCATTTAAGGTTCGGATTTTGGAGCACCTTGGGTCAGTACGTAATAAACTTGACACACCAGTGGCAAGGCATGTCAATGATGCACATCGGGGGGACTCCTCCTGCCTTAAATTCATTGGCATATCACATATACCATGGGGCCCATGTAAGGGCAACTGGGATATTAAGTTACGCCAACACGCATGCCGTTGGATTCATTGTCTTAACTCACTGGCACCCCATGGCCTTAATGAAGGTTTTATTTTTTCCTCATTTCTACCAGAGGGTTAGAGGGATCCCGGTATATAGATATTTAATTTCTAGCGTAGAAGGAGTCGTTTTGACTTTTTAGGCGGCTCTGCCTAGTGTAGTACATTCCTACACCTCTCATTTTTTCATCAATTTTTTTTCATAATTTTTCATTCTCATTACTCTATATTGACCTTTCATTCATTCAACACACTGGCATTGGTAACCCTCTTTTGGGGTTTTTATCACATCCCTTATGTGCATCATTGACATGCCATAACAGCCTTCTATATCAACTGCTAGTTTTGCTTGTAAGGATCCATATTTTATATGTTTATTTTTATATATATATATAACATCATATATGACTCTAACTCCATCCAAGTGTACTGTCATCATGGCCATTCCCATCGTGATTTTCCTCATTATTTTCACATTTACTACCCCCTTTCCCCTTCTGTCCTTCCCTCCGTCCCCCCCCCCCCGTTCCTTGATTCTTTTGTGTTTATGTTATAAATACATAAGTGTCTGCTATGCCTCTTTAACTAATGAGGCATACTTGTCCTACCACTCCCCTCCAAGGAGGGTATAAAGGGTCTCACTACCCGATTACACACGCTACCTACTCCTCCCCCTTGAGAAAGCGCGTGAGTACGCATGAAACGTACGTCGGGGCAACGTCATGACGTCATTACGCTGACGCATGCGCGGTGTGTGGTTTGGAGTAACGGCAGCTCCCTACGGTACACGGAGCTTCTAGGCAGCAGGCTGCAGGAGATTCAACGTGAACAGGTTGTATCGTGCACCTTTGGGACCCACTCTGAATGATTACTCCTCAGGGATTCATCATTAGTTCCCAATAGCGGGCCTCACCCGATTTACACCTGTCACAGGCGGGTATCCCTACGCACAGAGGTTATTTACATAGACTCTGTTGGTTGCATTCGCATACCTATATACCGCTGGCTCCCTTCAGCGCTTCCGTCTGTGTGACTGTTGAACCTTGCAGCAGGGACTCCACTCACTCAGGTTTCTGTGGTTTGAGCCGTGGGCTCTGCTGTGACCATGTGTCTATTGTGACCCTATTGAGTTGATTCTATACGTAGCCATATGTCATACAGATGGGTTATCCTAATTAGAATCATCCCCTTTCTGTGACTTTACCGAACTGGGTTTATGATCCTAATCATTCAGCTCATTATTACTACTAGTGGTTACCCACAGAGGCCATTTAAGGTGTAAGTGAACATCACATTACACACTGTTTCTGTACTCACCTGCAGCATCCAGTATGCAGCCTAAAACATAGCGTTTATTACAAGACAGCTATTTGGAACATATACTGTTCATCCAGTACCGTTACCCAACACACTTGGGGATTTTATGTATGCACTTCTATGCATTTTTATAGTGTTTCGTCGGTTTTTATCATAGACTATTAAAATTTTGTTATTTTTCATATAGTAGTGTGACCCTTTTTGTTTGAGTATCCTATACCAGGATTTGGCTATACATTGCATTATATTTCTAGTGACATCACCTATTGTGTCATCTTCCTTGAGTGCAACTATAGGGGGCTGCTATAATCTTTTGATTATTTGTGTGTTCTCTCACGGTGTAATATGTCATGTGTTGTTGTTCATCTGAGGTTGTATTTACCTCATTTAATACCTGCTAAGGAACAGATGATTGTTATTATGTCCTGATATGTAAAACCATAGAATTCAAAGAGGCTGTACTTTCTTTTTCACACCACAATAGATATATTCCCCTTTTCATCCTAAAAAAGCAAATGAAGCCGTGTTCTCTGAGGGAAGGGGTGCGCAAACTTCCTGTGCTGCGCCTTCCCTGCTTGCTCTCCCCCTGGGTTGCGCCCCCCCCCCCCCTTACCGCTAATGTGGAGTCAAATGATGCTGCTGTGTCGTGACTCGCTACGTCATGTCTCCATTGCAATGGGCGTTATTTAACGCCGCGTTGCCATGGAGACGAGTGGACTGAAGCCGGGTAAGTACGTTTCCAGAGGCCTCGCGTTCTCAGCGTGTGGCCTCTGTAACCGTCGCCCCCCCAGTTTTCGCACCCCCTGCTCTGAGGGATGACAGTTTTTGCTATTGATTATCATCCGGACTATTTTCTTGCCCATTTACCTACGAGAATTAAAACATCAATTTCCTCCGGTCCGAATTTTTTTTTAATTATTATTACAAACAGGTGGTCTTTTGATGCATGATCACTGCGGTTAGTGTCCAAGGATACTCTTTAATATGTATAATTGGTTGTTTTTTTAGTAAACTACAGGCAAAGAAGCTTTCTAAAAGAGCGAAAGCATGTGGCAACCTACCAGGTGGAATGTGTGTTGACGTGACTATTATTACATAAGGAAATAATTGTTAAATAGTTCCAAAAGTGTCAGAAGTTATAAACTGTAAGGCGTAGACAAGTCTTGGCATCGTTTGATTTCTGTCCACATTTATTTTAACAGAAAGCTGTGATTCCATGAATTACTGGCTTTGTACTCGCATATCCAGTATTTTATTGTTAATATCTTCACAAAAGCAACATTGTAAAATGAGCAATAAATATTTGCTAATGGGGCCATCTGCTGGTCGCACCTTGTCTCTTATTTTCTCCCCTGCCTCCTATACATAAGGTACAGTACACCTAGCTCAATAGGCAAACGGCAGCTCACGCATGCGCCTGTCTGCACGTCCTGAACAGCAATACTGTCTCCCTACCTGTACCGAAGCTGTGCGCAAGCGGGGAGACTATAGAGCCTGTTACACATGCGTTATTTACATCAGTTATGCACGTATATGACGATTGCAGTACAGTACATGCATCGATAAGTGGGGAAAAGGTAGTGTTTCACTTTAAGTACATTTTCGCTTTACATACATGCTCTGGTCCCATTGCGTATGTTAATGTGGGGTATGCCTGTACCTACCTAACCATGGCCATCACCGGCTCGGTTTTAGCAATTTTTTAGTGAGGCTCCAGGACAGGAGCGCATCTTATTTTGGAGCACCAGAGCTATTTAGCACACCATCTACTGTATGTACACCACCATACCTTATGTGCTCTGCATATGATGCACTATTACCCTCTCCCAAAGGGTACCATTGAGTGCCTCACTCAGGTTCACTTAACATTCATGATAACAGCAGTACAAGTTATCCATAGTCAGTTACCCTCCTTGAGCAAGTGTTACTGAAGGTTAACCCTATAGCAGCATCTAGCATATAGGAGATATATGTCTTCACAGTTTTATCCACCATCTGAGCCTTAACCTGAATACAGGATAAAAACTATCTGGCCATACTACGGAATACTGTGAGAGGGAGACATATCTATCTCTAAGCACACATTATAATACCTTACAGGCTAAGAGGGGGATGTGGGATTAACCCTTACACGGGTCTGCCCACAGCGCTATCAGTATATACCTATCAACTACCAAGGAGTATGGGTATTTACTGACTGTACTAACACTGGGTGGTCACAGCGATTGTCACTACCACCGCATTTTTGCCACAGATCACTAACGCATTATTGCAAGCTACATACATATGTTTCTGACCCAGTCCCTAAGGGGACAGGACGGTATCTAAACAGTGGCCCCTTGACGGCCCCATTCCTATATTTATAGGTAGCTATATCCATAGCAATAGATCCCGAACATCTATTAGGGATCTCCATACAATTCATCAACTTAACTCACCTGAGTTAAGTTACCAATGACAGTCACGTACTGTTTGACATATGTTTTATTTTAACCCCCCTTTTTTAATTTATTGGTATAATTAAAGTATTTTAACACATTCACTATACATTCAGCTGTGATTGAGTGCTTGCACACTAGGTTTCCTTTTCTCTGTGATACTATGCAGTCATATCTCCAAAATATACGATGATGTGGATTTTTGTTACGTACACTGGTAGAATATGACACAATACACTAGAGAACACATGACTATAGGATGAGTTTTGTCCCCATAGAATGTGATGTTTCCTCCTATAGAACCCATCCTCCATGACCTCCACCCAATGCTGACTGTACTTGTGACTGAAGCAACTGCAGATATACTCCACTCTAACATAAATCTGAGTAAAATACTCCATCGGCTGCTTTCTGGAGTTTTGTGTAGATATTTTTGAGGGTTTAGGATCCCTCTTCTGTTCCCGCTGCACCCCTTCCGTTCTATTGCATAGGTTTGTTTTTTTCTTAGAGGGCTGCCTATACTTTATACTTTTTGCTATCCCATTATTCAGTTCTTAGCCGAGAAAAATTAGATCTACGAGGAACTGGATGTCATGAAACACTTGTCGATGCACATAATGGTAATTTTTTTAGTGGAACGAATGTCCAAATATCACCAACTTATGTCAGAACACAGGCGTATCAAAAGTAAGGACATTCGTGACCAGTATCTAGGAAAAAAATCCAAGATGAATTAATTGCATTGATATAAAATCATATATTGAATAAAATCTTGTGCTTCGTTAAAACGTCCAAATACTATGTCTATCAATCTTGATTGTACCCTAGACATGTCCCCAAGAATAAATGACACATTCTTGGAATAGTACATTTTGGAGAGAGTGAACCTGTAATCGAAGAACATTTTATAGGATATATAAATGTCAATGTCAAGAGGAATTGGATCTCTTCTTGAAAAGCTTATTAAAGATTTGAATTTACCATTCAATAACTGTAGGGGTCAAGAGTATGATGATGGTGCCAACTTGAAGGGAACACGTTAGTGTCCAAAAGAGAATTTTAGATCTTAATCCTAGTTCTATGTGATGTAGCTTTAGGGCTGTTATAAAGTGGCCGTGCAGTGCTCGCGTGCGGCACTTATAAATGGCTGTGCACGCTGCGCAGTGCTCGCGTGCGGCACTTATAATTGGCTGCGCGCGTGCGGCACTTATTATTGGCTGTGCTCGCGTGCGGCACTTATAATTGGCTGTGCTAAGTCAGCCTTTCTATAATAGGGACGCGCACGGCAGTGAGCGTGGAGCCGGCCGACAGAGGAGAAGACGAGGAAAAGAATCTCACGCCGCTACCGGCGCTGTAGTGTCTGTCTGTCTGTGTTGCACAATAAAAATAATTTGTTTATTCAACATGTTTTTTTTATTTAAAAAATATTATTTAATAAATTATTAACTCACACAATCTATACACACACACACACACACACACACACACACACACACACAGACACAGACACAGACACAGACACAGACACAGACACAGACACAGACACACACACACACACAGACACACACACACACACAGACACACACACAGACACACACAGACACACACACACAGACACACACACACAGACACACACACACAGACACACAGACACACAGACACACAGACACACAGACACACAGACACACACACACAGACACACACACACACACACACACACACACACACACACACACACACACACACACACACACACACACACACACACACACAGACACACAGACACACACACACACACACACACACACAGACACACAGACACACACACACACACACACACACACACACACACACACACACACACACTACCTTCCAAACTTGTCGCTCACAGCATACACACAAAGTGTGCGTCATGTGCACGCGCGTTCGTGCGCACAGTATATTACGGGCCTCAGTCATGCAAAGTATCTTCAATTTATTTTGGAAATTTGTACAGAGTTTATTGTCTCTTTGCATCTTTCACAAAAGATAGAGAATCCTAATATCATTTGTGACACATGCAGTGAAAATGCCATCTGAAACTTGATGGAACAGTCATTTTGATAGTGTAAAAGTTATACATTTTGCGGCTTCTGGAATTTGTAAAGCAATTATTGAAAATCCCTGCCCTTGATAGTGTCAATAGCAAATAGGAAAGGGGGGGGTGGGACTGAGTGCGCTATACAGAAACAGAGCCTGTGAAGAGGGACAATGTAAAGCATACACCACTGACTGGATTACTGAGCCATATGGTGCTTGAAGGTGGATGAGCAGGTGATTAGTTGCTCAGCAAGTACCAGCACCATATAGCAGATGACAATGACATGGACCAGTCCCTAAGGAGGTACAGATATAATCAGAACCAGTGCTAACCTTGCCATGGCACAATGTGTAGTGGTAAAAATACAAACAACAATGTGTAGGTGTTCAAAGAGTCTATATATAAAGTCCACTGTCCATAGATGTAACAGGGCAATAGGTTGAATGTCTATGGGTTGATGTAGATGTGAAAAAAATGTAAAAATTCAAGTCCACAATGCTGACTGTAAGCTGCCCCAAAACCACGGATCACCAATCCTGGATGTAGAACAGAACAAGCAAAAAGAGAAACAGGAGCGCTAATGGTAAACAGCAGATGTAATGGTGGACAAGAATAAACAAACAGCAATACGTTTGTTATACACTAAAGAGACAACACAGTATGTAACAAGGAGGTTATACTAAATAACTAAAGATGAATAAAAGAACCAAAAAACTTTTGCCTGTGTGGCTGTTGAGAGAAGATGGCCCGGTATGGCTGTAAACCTGGGCTGTAGTGGCAGCAACATCGGTTCCTGAATCGGCTCCTGAGGATACTTGCAGCACCATTGATTCGGGGGGACACCTACCTTGTGCTACAGTGGACCGCCCAGGTTTACAGCCATACCGGACCATCTTCTCTCAATAGCCACACAGGCAAAAGTTTTTTGGTTCTTTTATTCATCTTTAGTTATTTAGTATAACCTCATTGTTACATACTGTGTTGTCTCTTTAGTGTATAACAAACTTATTGCTGTTTGTTTATTCTTGTCCACCATTACATCTGCTGTTCACCATTAGCGCTCCTGTTTCTCTTTTTGTTTATTCCTTGATGGTGTACCTTGTGCAGGAGCCAATGGTCTTTTGGCTGAGCTGCGATCATTCGCATTTCTTCTTAGCACAGTTATCTGGTAGGAAATCCTATTGCAAGTAAATAAAGAAAGCAAGTTCATTCAAAAATACAGAATTGCAGCTAGATGCTGCAGTTGCATTATTGAAAGGTAACCAGGAATATATGACCGAGTGTAGAGATCATGGTCTTCAAAACACAATAGAAGTTTCTGAAAACATTTGATGATCCTATTGAGATAACATTTCCAGAGCAGCGTGGGAGAAAGAGGCCCAGATTTTTTCTGGATGCAGCCTCAGATGAGCCTATACTTGACCCAACAGACAAATTTCACATTGAATTCTTTAATATTATGGTGGATGAAACAATTGTTAAACTAGCAGGTATCAAAAACAAGTCGGAGCACAGCACCATGAAACCAATAGCAGCCAGACTTGACAAAGATGAAAAAAATTGATTTGTTTAGGCCAATGCCATAGGTAAAACGGACAACAGATCCTCCGTTGCATTTCGCACCAAGCACGTGTTTGGCGTGAAACGCAGCTGAGGATCTGTTGTCGGTTTTACCTATGGCATTTGCCTAAATAAATCATTGTCAAGTCTAGCTGCTAATTGTTTCCTGGTGCTGTGCTCTGCATTTTTTTTTTTTGTTACCTGTAGCCTCAGATGAGCATATATACGTGACCCAAAAGACAAATTTCACATTGAATTCTTCAATATTATGGTGGATGAAACAATTGTGAAACTAGCAGGCTGCTAATTGTTTCCTGGTGCTGTGCTCCGTCTTTCTTTTGTTACCTGTTGCTTTCCCCTGTTTCCGAATGCACGCCAAAGAGCTCCCTGTGGACTACAGTTTGAGAGTAGTTTCTTCATTTGCCTTCACGATTGTCTCATTGCCTGCACGTTGTGCGTACGCCGCATTTGCCCATTATCTGAGAAGGGAGAGTTCACATTTGCAGCCAGGAACGCTGACTGACTGGTGTCGGCCGGGGGATGGTGATCGGTAGGCGCTGCGTTTGCGTGTATGCTATGCACACTGGTTTTATGCGGCAAAGTACTCAGTGAATATACAGGCATTTGGTGTTTCATTGTGTACTACTAACCACTTCAATTAAAGGGATACTTTTATTGTGTGATATTCTTCAATACATCACATGTATGTGTATGGATACATTATCCTTTTTGAAGATTCACTGGATACTGAATGAACCAAGATTACTCTGATGTACTGAGTGGAATTTCCTCCCCACTTTTTTCATATTTCAATTAAAATAGATGACAGATTTAAACACATGGTGCACCTTAAGGATAAGCATGGATTCACATTTGCTGTTATATCTTTGGCTAAAATGGGTGACGAGAACCTTGAAAAGGAATGCAAAGCTGTATCTTTACACTTGAGGAAGACCTAGATTCTACAGCGTTGCTGACTGAAATCAAGGTTTTTAAGGTTGTAGAAGTAACAAAAAAGGCACAGCTTCAGCAGCCCTTCAGTTTATTCATAAATCTAACATTCAAGATATTTACCCAAACACATGTGTAGTACTTAATATTATTCTCACAGTACCTGTAACAGTTGTGTCTGATGAGAGGTAATTTTCAAAGTTGAAAATTATGAGAAATTATCTACGCTCTTCTATGTTACAAGATTTTCTTGTTGTCTTTGTAAGGGCATTACATTAGCGGGTAACTGCGATTTACTTTTTGTTTATTACCTGTGTAACTTTTACAGTGCAGTGTTGATATAATGTTACATGTGTGATGTAAATTGTAATATTCTTCACTCCAGTTTACACTGGATGTGTTATACTTTCATTGTCGCTTCGACATGGTAAAGTGAACTTTAAATCAGAAATGCGAGTTGCTTATAGGTCAAATTTAAATCTCTAAGGGACCCCCAATGCCTCTTGCCCAGGACCCCAAGTACCCTAAAGCCACCCCTGGTTTTACACCTAGTCATGTTGAGTCTGGCACATTTCCAGTCAGGTTGGTACTTTAGGCATGTTAACTCTATATAGTTGGTATGGAAATCCTTTTAGGACGTGTGGGATTGAACTCATTTAAATATACTGTACATGGCATATCCATTCGCATATCTCCGCCGGGTACCTCACATGCAAATTTCCCAGCACAGGCATTTCTCCCTAATTTATTTGAAGGGACATTTCAGGGGATATTTTTACAACTGCAGACTACAAAATTTGATGCTGTGAAGTATGCCTGTCATGCGCTCCGCTATGCATATGCCAAATGGCTGTGTCTGAAGCAGGGGGAGGTTCATCGGGGAGTCCGTCGGGAGATGTATGCTTATCCTGGAGATATCGGTGACACTGTGGTCACTCGCCTAGGTGGATAGTCTCTCTTGCCCCAGGGATTAGAGTTCCATCTGGGACCCGGATATGGGATGCTGGAGGTAAGAAAAAGACTAAGACCGTCTTGCCTCCTATAGCTTCCTCAGTAACGGGTACAATGAATGTAGCCCGCACGTCCGCGGTGAGGGAACAGTCCCTCCTCCCCCTCTCGTGGTGCCACCGACAGCAAGGTAGATAACTGCAACGGTGATGGCAATAGTCAGGGCACTCAGACAGGATCAGGAAGAGCCAAAAATTGAAAAATTAAAGAAAAGGTTACCTGTATCTGCAAAAGTAAAAGTAGGTGGTAGACAAGACAGAAAGGTCTCCCACACATTTCACACAAGTGTTGCGCTTTCTCAAGGAGTATTAATGCTGCTAAATTTGAGGGTTTTTTTTCTCGTTCTCGTTCTTTCTCGCTCGGGCGCTCTTTCTCACTCGCAACAGATTTCGGATTGTTCGGTCTTTGAAAAAAAACATGTGCAATGTCTGATCTTTTTGAGACAAATTTCCTGAAACGGCAATAATATATACTTTATTGTTAACCTCAAGTGTGCTGGATCTTTCTGCATTGATATTTATTATTATTATTATTTTTATTATTCTTTCAATCCATGCCCCTCTGTTATATATATTTATACTTTTCTTTGCCTTTTTGTAGAAACCAAAGCATCCGACAACTGGTATCATTGCCATCACACTGGCATTTCAGATGTGCAATGAAGTTCATATCGCCGGATTTAAGTATAATTTATCATCCTTGAACAGTTCGCTTCACTATTACGGCAATGATACAATGTCCATAATGGCTCAGGTAAGTTTTTTTTTTTTTTTTCGCAGCAATATGTAGATCATGTCCATAAATAAAATTATTGGAGCGGACAGGTATAAACTGAATTCCCTATACTAATGAAAAGCTAATAAAGATTTGCATAAAATGTTTATTTTTATTAACGTCATGATAAACCGCTACGAATGGCTGGTATATAAGTAGAAGGGGCAGACAACCGCTTGAATTGTCGTCATCGAACATTAATTGATAAGATTGGATTCCATTATTAGTGCTATAATAACCCAGTCATAATGTTCTTCTCTTATTCAGAATGAATATCATAACATCACAGTAGAGCAGATGTTTCTAAGCGACCTTATTGAACACAAAACTATCACAAACTTGACGTAAAATGAAGTGCATCGAGGAGAATATCTGAAAAATGGACACTTGATATTTTTATATTTTTTGTTCTCTTTTTACCATGGAAGGATTTTAGAAGAGAGAATAAAACTCTAGTTTCTTTGGACCGTTGGATAAAAAGACGAGAAGGAAAAAAAAAGACTTTTGCACGCCAACTCTACGTTTGTCATGTATTATTTGGACACTATGGAAAAATAAGTGCATTTTCCCTTTATTTTGAGTTTTACCTGTACAGTTAGGAAAAAACAGCTATACTGTCTTGGGGTCTATTTGCCAGAAGATTGGCTCTGTAACAAATAATTCAATTACTTTTTCAGTAAACTATTTTTGAGTAAATGCAAAAAGTATTTAATCACCTCCTTTCTATTGTACTTAAAATAGAAACCAGAAAGACGTTTATTATGGTATATTATTGTAATGAAAAAAAATGTACAATAGAGAATTTGAGGTGCTTTGTTTAATAATATTTTTTTCTTATTTACCATTCTGGATTAAATAAGTATGCTGTGATGTTCTCATTGTTCCAAAAACTGTTCTCCCCAGGTTAATGTAAAGAGAGGCCTAGCAGATATTTGTTTAACAGTATGGTTAGTTCAGTAAGCTCACATTCAGATATTTAACTTTTTGATCTCCAGAGATGTAGACATAATGTTTCTGGTCTTTCCATCACTGCACTTTCAAGATGTCTTGTGACCTTGGAGACCACGTGACAGCAGAAATAACGGGAAGTCTTAGCATTTACCAATAAAGCTCTGTGATCCAGGAGTTACGGTTGGATCTAAAGGTTTGTTGCCTGGTCGCAGCTCAAAGCAATACTTTTGGTACATATTTCGGTCCCAATTTTGCAGCCTGGAGCTGCTGTGGGCAAAACAAATGTAACTAGCTACTCTAGTACACAAATCAACATAATTTAGAATGAAAGCACCACTGTCCTGTGTGATTTTTGGTAAGGAGGGCTACTTTCTTCCCATAGATAGCAGCTATGCATATAATTTTAGACCTACCAAACCTCAGGTGTATTAAAATGAGGTTTGCCGTAACCTCTGGTCCTTCCTTATTTCTATAAATTATTTCTGCTGGAGGAATCTGAGATGCTTTTGTAAAGCATGAACAAATAAGATTATACAAATGTTTCCTGTAAACATATCCATAAGGTTCATTATGGAATCCAATAAACATTGAAGAATATCACATTTGTGCATATACCAAGTGAATGTATGCAAATACCATGAAAGGGTTTATGAATGTTTTACCCCAGTGCAAATATTACTGTTGCAGCATGTTAAAGCTTCAAAAATACTCCTGTTTCATTCTCAAGTTTATATCCTCTAGATTTAAACTTAAGGAGAAATACTGTATTGTCCAATAACATTCTCCATGCTTTAGAGTCTAGTGAATGAACCCCATAGAATAGGGTGTCAAGTATTAATAACTGCTATTTATTAGGTCATATTTCCTCACCTTTCTTGCTGTATTTAGCTTGAAACCCCCAGTAAGACTTTCGACGTTAGTTTGGATGGGGGGTTATGCAGCAAAGGGATTTATTTTTGCTGTATCTTTTATTAAAGAGACAAAGAAACATGGAACATGTGTTTTTATTTCTGTAAGCCTGCGGTGACCACAGATGTCTAAGTGATATCATATGTCCATATATCCTGAATTTCTGAATTGACTCATCATAGGGAAAGAACAAGTTCAATTGCTGCTTGCCGTGGGTGAATCGAGTCTGATATGGAGGAGAATACCTCCACGTAAAGGAGGTAAACGTGCAATCGGACGGGTCGGCTACAATAGGTGGATAGAATAAGTCCCATAGAAATAAACTGCAAGCATCCAGAGGTGCTATATAATCTGATCAGTGAACCCGGCTTCATACATACGTGTGAATCGTTGGCTTGCAAATTACAAATCAGGTGAGGTCTTCATTTGTAAATAAAAAAAATAAATGAAAGTCGCCACCATTTGGACATATTGCAAGTGACAAACTAAACTTTGAATCACATATGCAGGAATAGAACTTACCGAATGAAAGCACGGTCTTCACTCAGAAGGCTATGTTACATTCATGTTAAGCTGGACTGGTATTTATTATGGAACATTTTGTGCGTAATGACTAACCCTTCCTGCCCCGCTCCTAGAGAGTTTACATCAGTGTCTCTATTATTGGCTACGCCTAAGGCATTACCTTAATCAGAGTGCTGGATTTGTGCATCTTGGTGATGAGGTAGCAAGGCTGGAAGTGATGGGCGCCAGGAACTTTATGTAGTACAACTCCAAGCTTTTTGTGCCCCTTGTTTCTAGGGCTCTTCACTCATACACAGTAGCATAAATATTGTCTGTTTTATTTCGCCTGTCTGTACTCTTAACAGATGCATCTCCAGGCGCCCTCACTTAACATACTGGGGAGGTGCAGACACTTGACAGGATTCTCCTTAATTGACTTGACCCCGTTCTGCATTACGTCTCTTATGCTGTCGCTGTGAGCCCTTCTGAGTGGCCGACTTACTACCCCATTCCTGTCTCTGAACTGCCACTTCTAGACAGTCTAGGATTGAGGTAGGTGGGCATCTGCCTGTAGAGCTGATCCTATGGCACCTGGGGGCCCCTCACGGAGACCTCTGTGGTGTGCCTGCTTCCTCTTCTGTGAACCACTATAGTCACCGTGGCCATATCTCGGGACCCGATCTGAAGGGACACTGCCCCTATCTAGAACATAATAAATAGGGACGAGTCTGTCCTGTACACTCGAACGTACGTCTTAACTATCGACACTTGAGGCTCCTCAGAGCGGAGCTTAACATCTGGTGACACCCCCCCCCCCCCATCCTGTGTAATGGTAAAAGTATCCCTAACTGTGGGTTTGCACCATTAACACCCTATAAAGCCATGATAATCCCATAGGTTTACCAGACATTTAAATCCATAGATTTGTCATGGATATTTCCTTAGTTACTCACTTCTGCCTACACTTTTGGCTCGTATCATCCTTCCAACAGTTGTCTCATGTCAAGACCTACATAGATTGATAAAGCCAGTACACGCATTCAAAACACTTTTCCTACTGTGTTACCCAAGATACATGGGGGACTTTTGAAATATGTGATGAGTAGCAGGCTTGTGTTTTTTTAATTTTTTAATATATATATAAACCCTTTCTAGATTAAAGGCATGTACGCACATACCTATGTCAATACTGCTAACAAGTTATGTCACCAAAATTGTATATATGATGTGGTAGTCTTGAGTGCTTCTGTAAGGTTTACCCGTACCCGGTTCCCAGTGTTACATTTTTTTATTTCAGAAATTTGAATGTATAAGGGTTCCAGATGTGGAAAAGGCAATGTAACACAAACACTCACTGATTTATTTTTTTCCTGAAAAAGGCCACTGTACTAGACTTGAAGTTTGCATTAGTACATGCTTTTGATACAATATTTCATCAGTTGCAAGTAGAACGACCTTTACATTATTACTGATCTTTACTCGCATGCCTAAAGTTTGATTAAACTACCATCTAAAGTTTTTTTTGTTGAATTCTTATTCTAACCCTTTGCAGTGCACACTACTCCTGCTATGGTATATACAAAACCCTATATTATAGAGATATATTCCTATCCAATGTATCTGCTTCTTCCTTAAAATAAGATGTTCTGATCTGTATGTGATGTATTTTCTTCCGCATTGTGTTGTAGAGGGGATTATTACTATTATAGGCAAAATGTAGGCTTTTTTCATAACTAGACACTTATGTATAGTTACATAGATTTTTTTTAAATTAAAATTAAATGGTAAATACATTAAACCACCTCTATACACTTACACTGAGCTATCTATATCCACACACTGTCGCCTCCTCTGTGTGTACACACTCACCGCAGCTCTACACACTCACCGCAGCTACACACTCACCGCAGCTCTACACACTCACCGCAGCTCTACACACTCACCGCAGCTCTACACACTCACCGCAGCTCTACACACTCACTGCAGCTCTACACACTCACTGCAGCTCTACACACTCACCGCAGCTCTATACACACTTGGGCACGTCCTATAGTGCTGGGCGCGTGCAGATTTTTAGTTGGCTGTCGTTAGTCAGCCTTTCTATAGATGTGCCACGAGCGCACGGCAGGGAGAGGGGAGCCGACAGAGGCGAAGATGAAGAAATTCATCTTTTCGCGCCGCTGCCTGTGCTCAAATGTATGTATTGGTGTGCGTGTGTGCGTGTGTGCGTGTGTGCGTGTGTGCGTGTATGCGTGTTTGTATGGATGTGTGTGTGGGGGGGTAAATAAATGTGCGCACACAAAAAAAAAGGTACTTTTAACTTACACTCCACTTACACAACATATACACGCACATACACTTACCTGCCACTCCCGGCTCTATATACACGGAAAGCATGCGGCACGTGCACGCGCGTTCGCATGCTGTATAGAACGGCCCACACACTTCATCTCTATATACACACACACATACACACTTCATCTCCATACACACACACACTCTGGAGATATATATATACATACATACATACAACACACACACACACACACTGGAGCTCTATACACATACACTGCAGCTATACACACACACTGCAGCTCTACGCGCGCGCACACACTGCAGCTCTACATACACACACTACAGCTCAACACACAACACAGCAGCTACACACACATACAACACAACAGCACCCCACACACACGCTGCTGCTGACACACACACACACACACACACACACACACACACACACACACACACACCAGACACACCAGACACACCAGACACACACACACACACACCAGACAGACAGACAGAAACGGCAGCCACAAACAAACTGCAGACAGCCACTTACTTTGCAGCTACACATACACACACTCCGCATTTCAACTGAATCTGTCAGCTCTGTTCACGGAGGGAGGGGGAGAAGTCACTGCCTGGCTGCTTTCTGACCAATCCCCTGCCCTGCCTCAGAACTTTTCTGACAAAAGGAAAAGCTGATTGGCTGGAAATAAACACATTGCAAGCTGCTAAAATTTCCGGGCATTACTGAATGGATAATGCCCGGAATTTTAACCAATCAGATAAGGGGTTTCAATAATGCCCAGAATTTTACTGCTTTAGCCTATAATACGAAATAGTGCTTGGCTATATTTGAAATATATTTTATGGATACTGTGTTGCCTTTGAAACATAGTTTATCCAATTGCAATGTGGCATGTAGACTATATATGCATGATTGTGAGTTCTCTCCCCCAATTAAGTAAATAATACATCATACATCAAGTAAGTAAATAATACCAAATGAAAGAAAACAAACTGAGAAAGGAACATGTTTAAAAATTTAATGCAATACTTTCCAAATCAGTACAAAAATTATATACAAAAGTATTTGCTGTTTCGGTTCATAACGTTTGAGTTCTCTTATGGAAAATCAACAAAAATAGTCGGTATCTGGAAGAACATTAGTTGTTCACCAAAATGTAATAAAACAGATTTCTGTTTCTGCTACATTCGTGACAGCACTGTATGGGCTAACTCCATATTTGAATAGCGATATTGCTAATTATATACATTTTTGTATTAATCCTGTCATTTCATTTTGTATGAAGAAATTCAACATCTTACAATTTAGAAGAAACCAGATTTGAGATATATTTTTTATATTTTAAATTAAAGATCATTCACTTTATAAGTTTAGCACCATTTTGAATATATAGTATTGCATGTTTGTTGTGTGTATTATATTAGGGCAGTAGAGGCCTGTGTGAATTCATGCAATTTTTAAAACAATTGCAAACAAAAATAAATTACTGAAATGCTGTCTAAGATGTAGCAATATTATGAAACTACTGCCGTGTGTGTGATTTTATAAATATATATATATATATATATATATATATATATATATTTATATATATATATATTTATATATATATATATTTATTTATTTTTCTCAAATAGCACAAAATGATCTCTACTTGCAAGGGGAAAAAAACCTCATACCGAACCTTAAAATATCCACCGTAATTTTATAATTAAAGAGTAAGTAAAAGATTTGCATAAAATGTTTTTTTTTTCTGTAGCTAACCTAGTATATTCTAAATATATTGTACAGCTGTTTATTGTTTAGACTAGTAATAGGTGAGTACTGAAACCATGTAAAATGGTATATGTGCATATTGCATATAATGATGGATTGGGGTAGCAAGAATGCTCATCGTCTTTAAGAAGTTAGTGAGAGTTGCTAGCAGCATTGGCAATTGTATTTCAAAACTATATATCTCAAACGATATAAATTTGGAACATTTATCTTAAGCATAGATAGTATAAGTAGTACATGAGATCATGAACTTAATCATCAATAGTCATGACTTGGTTGAACTTCTGAGCAGTTACTTTCCCCAGACACAAAAACTAGCATCTCCTACATACTTCATGTTTTCTAATGTGTGAGCAATAGCTATGAACGTAGGAGAAACCATAAAAGACATGGCTTAAGTGAGGATTAAATTCTTGGATGTATATATTCGTGCTTGCAGGCAGGCCCCTCTGGCAGCAAAATAATTAAGGTCAAGCCCCCGTTCTTGCGATTTTGTGTGGTGAGGCCTATGCCCTAGTAACAACACTTATTATTTTGCCTACAACCCATCAGGTGCGTGTGGGGCCTGCAACACATCCTAATTTTATGGCGTCCTGCGGTCAACTTTCACTAAAATATTTACTAAAACTAAATTTCCGTTTAGAATTGGGAATTGGTCTCTTATTTTGTACTCCAGTACCAAATAAAAGTGAAAACTTTAATGCTACCACGAAATAACTTGCCCGACCAGCACTGAACGCATTAAGATATAATCTATAAATATCAAATGTTAACCGGGAGTTGTAAAGATGTGCTTTGATATAAGAATTTGAAGGCACACACAGATTTGCGAACGTGGTATAATGAGGTTAATACTAATATAATAAAAGGTGAACTCAAGTTTACAATATAAAATTACACCAATCATCTACCAAGTTGGGCAAAGTAGATCAGTAGAGAATATGTAGTATTTCTATCTCTAATTTAACACTGTTAAAAGTTAAAGCCATGGGGCATGTTCTACCCATATTGACGTGTGCACACCACTAGATAGCTTAATCTCTGATTCTTTGGGACTGTTGTACACTGATGCTTTTAACAATTAACAGTATATAAACAGATTATATTTCCAATGCAACTCTAACACCAGGAATATGAAAGTTACGGAGATCAATTACCATTAAAACACTCATATGTATTTACTGTATGTGCCAAGACACGTTAATGATATCAGACAAGGATAGCTCAGAGCACTTTTAAGACCTCAATACCGTGTAAATAATTTCTTCACTCCATTTGTATACACTGTGCATACACACAAGATTTAACTGTGGTAAAGAATGGTCCAAATGTCAACTACTTTCTTTGCTGCCAGGAACACTGGTTTGCAATGACTTACAGGCCACTCTGGCAGCAGAGGGTATAAGGCAGTTACAACGGATATAAAAATGTAGAAGCAATATGTATTTAGAGTTTTTGTTGTTGCTGTTCACATGGGATACAATAAATATCCTGAGAATGACGAGTGGACATATTGTCCAGCATAGAGTCCTGCTGCTTGTTCCGATGGCATCTGAATATATACTTTATCGCCGTACATCAGAGGGAGTACTGCACTCCCAGAGGCTTGGTCTAGGAAGCCCTTCTTGTATTCATCATAAGTGTACATTAACGGTTCATTGTTCTTGTACAGTGCCACCCAAACATTAGCACCTTTGCAGTGAATATGGTAGGAGAAATAGTAAATTCCAGGAATTTCACACGTGAAAATGCCAGTTTGTGGGTTGTAACCTTGTCTGCCATTGTATAACAACTTTTCAAACTTTATAGGTGCTCCGACTGGTGGAAAAGGAGTTGTTAGTTCAGCTGTAAATGCTGGCATCTCATGCATAGCACTTCCACCTTTGGCTTTCTTGCCTGTGTAACCTTGTGGGGTTTTCACTCCATCAATAGCCGGTCCCATCTCTGGTAAATACTGGCCCATTCCCGGTGGCGTAGGTGGAATTTCTGCAGGAAGACCGGGTGCACCAGGTGGTCCTGGAGGGCCTGGTAAACCACGCTGCCCAGCAGGGCCCATTGCTCCAGGAGGTCCGAAGGGACCTTGTGGTCCTGTGAAACCTGGTTTTCCAACACCTGGTAGACCAGGTGCCCCGGGTAAACCCTGGTCACCTTTTGGCCCTGGAAGTCCAGGAGGACCAATTGGACCACTCGATCCTGTTAGGCCAGGAATTCCAGATTGGCCTTGCAAACCTTGCTCACCAGGCATTCCAGCTTCTCCTTTAGGTCCAGAAACTCCTGTTGCACCAGGTGGGCCTGTTAAACCTTTGTGCCCTGCATCTCCCTTTGGACCAGTAGGTCCTGGCAAGCCACTGAGACCTTGCGGCCCCACTTCACCTGGAAAGCCTTGTTTGCCAGGAAGTCCATGCAAGCCTGGCTCACCTTTGGGTCCCACTGGTCCATCCGGGCCAATCATACCATTCTCTCCTTTAGGTCCAGGAAACCCAGAAGCACCTGCTGGTCCCATTAGTCCAGGTAGACCTGCAGGACCATGCACACCTGGATGGCCCCCCATACCTGGTTCACCTGTATGTCCTTTCTCACCTTTAGGCCCCATTACGCCTGGTGCACCACCAATGCCATTCTCACCTTTAGGTCCGGGAAAACCTGGTTTACCTATTCCAGGGAGACCAGGTGCTCCCGGCAGACCAGGTAATCCTTGATCCCCTTTGCCACCTGGTAATCCAGGTCCACCAGGATGCCCATCGTGGCCTGGTTTTCCAATACCTGGAATGCCAGGAGGGCCTTGAAGCCCAGGTGGCCCAATGGGGCCTTCTTGTCCTGGTCCTCCCTGCAATCCTGGATCACCAGTTGGCCCTTTCAATCCTGGGAATCCATTCCCTCCAGGTTTGCCAATTCCAGGTAGACCAACTGGGCCTTGAGGACCCTGTAATCCAGGAGGACCTTTAAATCCAGGTAATCCTGGAAGGCCAATTCCTTTGTCACCCTTTGGACCCATAATGCCTGGAAATCCTGGTTGTCCTTTGAGTCCTGGTTCACCTCTTGGTCCTAGCTGTCCTGGTAAACCCTGGTCACCTGGTTTTCCAACACCAGGCAGACCTGGAGCCCCATGGGGTCCTTGTTGCCCTGGTACTCCTATGTGTCCTAACTCCCCCTTGGGCCCTTGCTCTCCCTTTGGTCCTAATATCCCAATGCCACCTGGCTTGCCTGGCATGCCTGGCATTCCTGGTTTTCCCATCCCTGGATATCCTGGTGGGCCTGGTGGACCTTGGTTTCCTTTCAGTCCTGGTAGTCCTTGTCCAGGCATTCCTGGATGTCCCGGTGGTCCTCTTAATCCAGGTTCCCCAGGAGGACCTTGGTCACCTCTCATAGCAGACAATGGAAGCTCTGTTGAAGACAAATGTTAATGTTAAAATAATGTTCTCTTGTTTAAAATATAAAAGGTTTAGCATCTGCAAAAGAATAGTACTTTAGGTTTCCAACAAAGTAAATGAAGAGCTAAAATGTTTTAGCACTGTGAGGTGGAAGAGCTTGGACCAAACACAACCAATGAGGGGAGAGATTTATTTTTCAAGGTTAAATTGCTATTTTTGATTATAAATGGCCGTATTCTCTAAGCCTAACTACACTAAGACACATTCCAGTACAACTTAGTAAATATGGCTGTAAGAGGTCTTATGGTCCAGACTGTGTTTTATAGAGTAACAGTACTATAAATATGGCCCTTTACAACACGTCCAAGTGAATAGGCCATAAAGGCGTCTTCCAGCATAGCAAATGTATTCTGGAGTAGCACTTCTTCGTAAACATAGGTTTTGTAATGTGTAATGCCACATTTTATTGAAATACTCATTGTTGCGGTCAGTGTTGATAAGCAGCTTAAAAAAGGGACATTGACATTTTTTGTGACCGTCCGTACTCAAGGAAAGTAGTGTGAACTATTAAAGATGCAAGACTAAAATGAAGCAATGGCATGCTTAAGCGGTTGGTTAAAACTGAGGAATATTTAATAATCTGCTTTATAGTTTCAATGAACAGAGGTTTTAATAACCAACGTGTCTCTTGTGTATATTAATATTTCTGTAGTGCTTGTCTACAGTATTATCTACAGCAGGGGTGCGCAAACTTTTCTGTCTGCTCCCTCCTGTCCAGAAGCTGGCGGAGACAAGGTAAGGAATTTAGAGGTCCTGCGCGCTCCCCCGCCATTTAATTTAAATGCTTTGGGAAAAGCGGGGGCCTCTAAGCTCTGCCACCCATAACCCCCCAAAAAATGTTACACCCCCCAGTTTGCGCATCCCTGATCTACAGCTTGTGTATAAAAGGATGTACTAATTAAGCTTATTAGATCACCACTTCATTAAACCAGGCATGCAGTGCAATGAAGCAAGTAAATCTCCACTTCTCCACCAATATGGCTGCTGGAGCTTTAAAGTTCACCAATTATAGCTATAGCCAATACAATTTGCTTCAATGGTACCTGTATGATTATTTATTTATAAAATATTTTACCAGGAAGAAATACATTGAGAGTTACCTCTCGTTTTCAAGTATGTCCTGGGCACAGAGTTAAGACAAATAATACATGGTTACAAATACAGTGACATAAATGAACAGGGTATACATTATATACAAGACATTGCATGCACAGTTAAAGAAAATATATATTATGGGCGTATGAAACAGTTACAGACCAGATTAAAATGTGTGACAGCCTTAGATTTGAAATAACTTAAACTGGTGGTGGATGTGAGAGTCTCTGGTAGGTTGTTCCAGTGTTGGGGTGCACGGTAAGAGAAGGAGGAATGTCCGGATACTTTGTTGAGCCTTGGGACCATGAACAGTCTTTTGGAGTCTGATCTCAGATGATAAGTGCTGCATGTGGTAGGGGTGAGGAGCTTGTTCAGGTAGCTGGGTAGCTTGCCCATAAAGAATTTGAAGTCAAGACAGGAAAGGTGAACTTTGCGCCTAGACTCTAGTGATGACCAATCTAGTTCTTTGAGCATTTCGCAGTGATGTGTGTTATAGTTGCATTGGAGAACAAAACGACAAATTGAATTGTAGAGGGTGTCAAGTTTGCTAAGGTGGGTTTGAGGTGCTGAGCCATATACTATGTCCCCATAGTCAATAATTGGCATTAGCATCTGCTGTGCGATACGCTTTCTGACCAGGAGACTTAGGGAGGATTTGTTCCTGTAAAGTACCCCTAGTTTGGCATAGGTCTTGATTGTCAGGGTATCAATGTGCATCCCGAATGTTAAGTGGGAGTCAAACCATAAGCCCAGGTATTTAAAACTAGTGACAGGGGTTAGGGTAGTATTAGCGTTGGTTCTAATCTGGAGCTAGTATGTCACTACATTGCCTTATTTCACTGATTTATCTTTGGGTTCTATGATGGTGCTTACGCACTGTTTAACAATGTCCTAAAGTAAAAAGTAATGTGGTTAATACTACAGAATTAATTTAAAAGGATTAAACCAGTGAAACGCCAATTGAGCTTGGCCAGATTTAAACAGTTCTTCATTTTGGGCATCTTACCTTTGCCATCTTTTCTTGGAAACTTGTCCTTGCCGTGCATTGGCATATGTGGCATTTCCTTTGCATACTGAGGCAGGTGAGGCATCTCTTTTCCATATGGCATCTGTGGCAACTCCTTTCCCATATATCCTAATGGTTGACCATCTTTCCCAATGGCCATGTGATGCTGTCCCAGAGGTTGGTATTGGGGAAGCTGCGGTGGTAGCTGCTTCATCCCATAATAAGCAGCGCCATCGACTGAGCTCAACAGACCAAGGAGGACCAGTATAGCTACCATCAGCTGATGTGCAGGAGCTAGTAGAAGAGCCATAACCTGAAACAATATGAATGTACGCATGTGAATATCAGGAAAAAGCTGCAGGACAAATACTCATGTCAGCTGTATATTTTGACATTGTAGCCAAGGGTCATTATACATATTTAACAAAAAAAATGAAGATGGTTATATATTATTATTTTTAACACATGATACAGTATGCAAAGCATCAATATGAATACATTGTTGAGCCACAAGTCACTGTACACCCTATTTGGGTGGCTTAGTTTAGTACATTTTGACCAATGTTCTCTCATTGCTTTATGAGACTAAAGCATTTATATACCAAGAAAAATGTGTTAACTGTATATATTTTTGTAATAATTGTAAATTTGTTACACTTAGTGGAAACAGGTTTTTACCGGCTGTATCCTGCCAGTGATTGTTTTTTACAATGAGAAGACAGGCAAAATGTGATCTATACCCCTTATTGTATGAGTATCTCTTAATTCCTCCTAAGGCCTCGGATATAGTGGAAGCGCAGGGTGTCACGCGTGCCTGTCGCTTGAGCGATCTGTGGACTGAGATCGCTCGTGACGGGGAGGCGTGGCCGTGACGTCACGAGGCTGGTTCTTCCTCATTGGCCGAATCGGTCACGTGACCCGGCCGTCGCACAGCAAAATCAATATTTTTTTGGTCGGCTCCAGATTCTGCCACGTTTCATCGTACACGCGTCCGCGCGCTTTATTGCCTGCCCATAGATGTGCGTCCTGTTGGCGCTGTGCGGTCCCTCGCACTATGGATGTGGCCTAATAGATTGCAAAGTCACTCTCCAAATCACAAACTGACTCGTGGGGCAAGTTACATACAAATACCGTCTTCACGAGAGGCAGGTGGAAAATGCCTCTTGGCATCAATGTCTACTTTGGATGCAGAATGCCTTTAACACTGAATCTATTGCCAAGATGCAATTATATGCTATTGATAACATGGAGGCCCAGATCCTCAGAGCTCTGTTAATGATTTCACGATGCGCTAACTTTAGTTAACGCATCATTAAGTGATGCCCGTATCTTCACAGCTCAATAACCGTGGTGAGTGCTGTTTTTGGCCAGGGGAGGGTATTGCATTAACTATAATGGACATTTGGACAAATTAGATGGAAAAAGGTGTTCCCTCTAACCACACACGTCCACAGAGCCCCGTTAAAGTTAATGCAGGGATTTAACGAGTGGTTGGGTCATAGCTAAACTTGGCGTTACTCACAACGAAATAGGTCTTTTACAGGGTGGATGAGTGTAAGACCACAGTTCGGTATGATTTAACTAATATATTGTTATTTACAGAGTTCTTTCCCTCTTTAACTTTTAAAAACCTACTCAATGTCTGCATGGAATATTCAACATTGATATACAGCAGAAAGTTTAACCACTGTAAGCAGTAACTACAATTTTTGGGCCCCCTGCAAAAAATTTTTTAAAGGCTCTCCTTTCAGTACTCCCCTTCCCTCCGCAATCCCCTTCTCTCTAACTCTCTCCGCTCTTATCTAACTCTCCCCTTCACCTGAACTCTCTCACCCTTCTCTCTCCCACCTTTCTCTGTAATGGATCTCATAAAGGTTTTCTCCTTGTCCCATGTTTAGTAGTTTTAACTTAAACTTTACGGACTTTTCCAGCTGCTTTAGGGATGGTCTTGACAGTAAGACCCAATGGCCATTTGTTTAGCTTAATTTATTTATCTTTGAGCAAGACGTCTCTTCCATGAAGGTCTTGTTTGTAAGACTACCATTTGTGGTGGTGTTGGAGTGTGACAAGATATATTCGCGCCTCCAGAGGTCCCAGAATGTGTTAGAAAGGCATTGCACCTGCCTCCACTGGCGTTTATACAGGTCCTTTATTTTATTTATTTATAAAAATGTTTTACCAGGAAGTAATACTTTGAGAGTTACCTCTCGTTTTCAAGTATGTCCTGGGCACAGAGTTATAAAAATACATGGTTAAATTAAAAGAACAGGGTTAAACAGTCAATTCACAGACATTTCATGGACAGATAGAGTTGGAAAATTGGGTACAGGGGATAAAGGGCTTGTGATTTTCCAATTGAAATAGAGCAGCTTTAACATCACTAAACAGCAGCAAATGGCTCACACCCTTTGGCTGCTCTTCGGCAGCGCCAAAGGCTGTCTGCCTTTTTGGGGCAATGCAAATGTACACTGGGGTGGTTGATTTCCAATGCTGCTGTGAACAATCACTTCTTTGTGTCCTCTTGGCTCATTATCATTCCAGTGGGTGTGGTTGACATCCACAAAGTACAAGCAAACGTTAACCCTTAGCACGCTAGGCCTACGTAGAGGGGAGCAGCTCTTGGGGAGCCCTATCAGGCTCGCCTTTAAATTAAGGTCTCCGACTGGGACAGGACTGCCTCCCACATTTTGTGTGAGGAGTATAGCAGGGGTCAAGATATTCAGAGACTTAGGATCTGTAGATACTGGAATGAAAAGCCTTGTGTTGACTATTGCTGGGACTTCGGCCACAAATGTCGTTAAAACTTCACGGAAGAGTCTAATTGAACCAGCCTCCGGAATCATAGAGTCCAAAATGCATTGAGTGATTTCAATCATTTGTTCCAAAGCTCCTCCCATGTGAGAGGAATGGGAAAAGTTAAATGTCCACATGCAACCATGATCACTCAAGTACTTCTGGATAGTGACAACTTCATTGTCTCTTGTTTCAATTTATAGTTCCCTATATGCCCGAACAAAATTGTTTCCACAGTCTGAGTGTAATTGCTTAACTGGTCCTCGGATAGCAAAAAATCTGGGAGCATTTATCATGCATCCATAGATTCAATGACCTCTGTGTATGCCCCGTGTACTCATGCAAGTGAAAAGTACTGCCCATCGCTTGCTATCCGCATGCCAACATCTGGTCCTTTGAGAAATGACAATCCATGGTCCAAAGGCATTGACTCTAACGTACGTGAAGGGAGACTCGGTGCCGGTGTCAGGTCTGCCATTCTTTGTTCATGGAATTTTCTCCACAACGTACGGCATCTGACGCACCTGTGGATGAGACACTGGCAATGGATCTTTTTGTGCCAATGATCCATATCCCTGCCACTTTCATAGCTCCTTCAACGAAATGTTGATCCTGATGCATAACTTGCTCATGTTAGTGAGTGGCAATGTGGTATTGGCCAGGAACAATGAGGGGATTGCTTTCTTCCCTGCTGAGATGACCACCTACTATAACGCCATCCTCGTCGATGGTAGGACTCAACTTCCAACTTCCAGAGAGGACTACCTTTAGAGAGAGTCCCTTTTTCCATTGATGCAGCTGATCTCCTCTGCATACGTTTCTTCCTGGAGTCATCGGAGAACAATCTTCTTTGCCTCTGTTATTTCACTGACTGTGCTTAATCTCTTGCAGAGATGCTAACTACGACCGCTGTCTACTTTGCCACAAAGTGTTTGGTAGAAAGAGCTAGTTACATGTTTGAAATGCGCAATTGCTTGCAAGAGCATTGTCCATTTTGATAAGCGATGGAAACAATGGGATCCGAGCATGTTCTTGGATGTCATGTTTGTGACCAGAGCAAAGGAATTGATGGCAGATCTGTATGTACTTTGGGATTTATTCATTATAAATGTGTCTGCTGGAACTGAGGGCATCTTATCAGGTTATGTAAGGAACTTTGGTCCTGTAAGCCAGAGGGGCGCAAACTTTTTTCCCTGTGCCCCCCTGCCGGCTGTCCCCTCACTCCCGCACCCTCCCCTAACCCTCACCTGTGCTCCGGCGTCATGTCACGTTGCAATAGCAACGTGACATCACATGAACTTGCGGCGTCATTTTGACGCCGCGTTGCCATGGTGATGCAGGAGGGAAGCCGCCGGAGCCTAGGTAAGTAAAGGTTTACAGAGGCCCTGCAGCTCCCCCGGCACTTAATTTAAGTGCCTTCGGGAAGCACGTGGGACCTCTGTAAACCCCCCTGCCGGCAGTCTCACGCCCCCCCCTGGGAGTCGCACCTCCCAGTTTGCGCACCATAGCTGTAAGCCATGACGTGCTCTGCCGTTGAGCTGACCTAGTATCATGGTCTATAGGGTTCTTGTCTGTAGGCACATAGTGCCACTGATCTTGTTGCATAGATTTCCTCATTATTTCTACTCTGTTGGCTACATGTACATAGAATCTTCTTGTTTGATTGCATTTGTAGCCTAGCACCACTTTATCTGTGTAAAACTTGATGACGTCTGGTTAACTGTCTATTTCATTCACGATGAGCTCTACTGCTAACACGTCTCCACACAGCTTGAGCCTTGGTATATTGTGGTCAGGTTGTGGTGCCAACTTAGCCCTGCCAAGGATGAATCTAATATGTTCTCCATTGGCATCTGTGACCTTTAAGTAAGCAACTATGGCTTTAGTTGAAGCATATGAGAAAACGCAAATCTTTGTTGTGTTGTGGTGAGAGATATGGGTCAATAGGTGCGTGGGATCTGAAGTTGCTCAAGGGTCTTACAAGAACCTTATCACATCTCCCACTCTCTTTGCCTTTCTGGAGGTAATTGAGTATCACAGTGCCATGTTTTTGCAGACCGCTCTCTGAGGAGTGACTTTCCTCGTGTCGTGACTGAGTCCGAGAATGTCGTTGAGACAGTTGAATTTAGACAGGACTTTGATGGATACTTAGAATGTAAATGTGTCAACTTTAAGATCCCAGCTCAATACTAAACCCTGCCGTGTGGGAGGTGGATCAACCCCAAGGTCTAAATCTTTGAGGTCATTAGCAAGATCGTCCAAATAAAATGCCTTCATGACTTTGGCGCTATTAGAGGCTATTTTGTGGAGCCTCAGATTGGCATTGGTTAGCATAATTTGCGTTCTTTTGAGTAAGTCGGTGACTTCCTCTTCTGTAGGGACTGATGTAAGCCCATCGTCTACATAGAAATCTTTCGACCAACTTTTTAGCATTTGTACCATACTCTTTTTCTCCTTCTTGATTTGTCCTTAAGGCAGCCACTGCAGGTGATGGATTATTACCGAAGACATGCACTTTCATCCTGTACGCTATGATCTTGACATCAAGGTCATTGTTATGGTACCAGAGGAACCTAAGGTAGTTTCTGGTGTCTTCTCGAGCGAGGAAACAGTGAAACATCTGTTGAATGTCGGCTGTTATGGCAATAGGCTCTTCCTGAAAGCGAATTAACACTCCTAGAAGACTATTTGTTAAGTCTGGTCCAGTAAGGAGAATGTCGTTTAAGGTGACTCCCTGAAATTGAGCACTTGAATCAAATACTACCCGAATCTGACCAGGCTTCTGGTGGTGGTAGACACGAAATGATGGAAGGTACCAACATTCTTTGCCTTCCTTCAGAGGAGGAGCAGGTTCTGCATGACCACTATTCAATATCTTCTCAATGAAAGCTACAAAGTGACGCTTTGTCTCTGGTTTCTTTTCCAAGTTGCGACATAGCGAAGCAAGCCTAGAGGGGGCCTGTTCTCTGTTGTTTGGGAGACGTCTTCTGGGTGAATAAAAAGGGAAGAGGAGCCACCCAACTGTTTAATTTATCTTTAAAGAGTTCTTGATCCATCATCGTCAGGAAATCTTTGTCTTCCATTGACAGAGCTGGTTTATCGTTCTCTTTTGTTGTCTGGAACGCTGTACATCCTAGGCCATCACCACAGTTCTCTGATACGTATGCCTTAGTTTCTCTTTGTTGCCAAGCCTTTCTTTCACATGGAAGTGGTTAGGACATGGTTTCAAAAGAGAAATGACATGGCACAATAACATTTAATTCAACAAGGACTGGTATAAAAACAAATGTGCACTCACAAACGTCCAATATTGTTGCACCTTTTGAATGTAGCTTTCCAGCATATAGAACCTCTGTCCTCCTGAATTTGTTTGTAGCAGGAGCAAGTGGGGTCTTTCACATTCACCATGTCATTTCTCTTTTGATTTATATGGGTTTTCCGTTGGGATTTGAAGAATATCCCCAAATTCCAATTTGGTAATCAATCCATACAGCGTTATTTTCATCTGCAGCCAGTTGGAAGACATATGAGGAAATTGTTTGAAGTCACCATATCAGGTGTGCGTTATCCATATTAAGCCTACTCTATGCCTTGATTAATCTGAGTTTGTAACCACAAACCACAGGAGGGGGAAAAGGGGTGGGGACGGGGAAGGGGAACCCTCGCTACTGCTAATTTGGTAAGGAGTGGTGGTGCTACTCTCAGGGGTAAGAATGGATAATCAGCGATGAGAGAGAGAACCCCAAGGAGAGCACTCAAACACTCAAGAGAACAAGTGTACACATGGACGGTGTGGTGTAAATGAGGAATGGGTAAATTAAAACACTTGATTGCGAGTCGTGACTCAATATAAATAAAATAGAACGATGTGGGTCAAAGTGTAGTACTTCAGTGTGAGCCAATATGACAGTGAATTGTAAAAAAGGAACCGGACGTGGTAATAAGCGTAGCCAATGCACTGTCCTCATTCTAAAGGACGGAGGTACCAGTACAAGAGCCAGATAACAGAACTGTGATCCTATTTGAGTCTGTGGTCAGTGAGGTTAACCACAGAGTACCTGGAGAGCTTCACTAAAGTTATAGGTAAGGCCTTGCCTCAATAAGGTAACCAGCTTATAGTATAAAGGGCTAGTCCCTATAATGAGACATTGAATGGTCTACCTGTTTGGTAGATAATCTCTGGGTGTGCACTACAGGTATAATGCCTTTAAGTTCAGTGCAGTATATACTCAGCGCTCAAATGCACTCCCAGTGGCATGTAGATGAAGTAGATCTTACCTGCCAGTAGATTGCACATATGTACAGTGAATATACCGTAAGAGGCAGGATCAGAAACTGTTAGAACAGTGCACAAGTAGTGCCTGTTTACACGTAGTGTCCAATGTTATGGACAGTAAAGTACATCCGACCGTGGTAGCAGACCTAGAGACTAGGTATTGGCTAGACACCTTCAGGCTAATGCAGGATGCTTCTAAGTATACCGGCCAAAGTGAACTGCTAGATTAAAAGAGATGCATGTTACTGCAAAAGCATAGCTCCACACGAGGCGTGCTCCGATCGCGAGCACTAGTCCCGCCCCTCTGACGTAATGACGTCATATGCCGCCGACGTACGTTTCGCTGGTGCATGCTTTGTCAAGGCTGAACGGGAGCGCCTGTCATGCCCCCGGTACTTATCAGGTAAGCAACCGTCTGATTGGTTGAAGTGCGTTCCCTGCAGTTTGATACAATAAATGTGATCACGCATCGTGGGGCACCCGCTTCAATACTTCTTATGTGCATAGCGGGAAAGACACATAAACGAACATACTGATCTAGTAGCTGTAGCATGGGCTTAGGGTAAGGAACCTCCACCAGAACAGAAACTAGCAAGGTATGATGCTAAATGTAGTAAGGGTCAGTTAAATGAATGGACTAAATACAAATCCCTCATTTAGTCCCCTAGGGGACAGGGTTTGGAGAGTGTATATCCAGCGTGATTCCATTTTTAATAAAGCCTGGTCCCAATTACCCTTCCTGATACCCATTGAAAGCTGGTCTATTCCCTTAAAGGTAAGTACCGTGTGGTCCCCTTGGTGGTATTCATGTACGTGTCTGGCCACCGGTGTGTCCAAACCATTCCTGATACTGCCAAGATGTTCCAGTACCGAATTCTAAATGGGCGTCTGGTCTTGCCAATGTATTTCTTGGTGCATATACACTCTGCCATGTATATGACACCTGGTGTCTTGCAATTAATAAACTTTCTGATTGTAAAGGTCCGTGTGTCGTCCCAGTTATTGAAGGTTTTGGCATTTTTGATGACCTGACATGCCTTACAGCTATGACAGCTGAAACATCCAGGTGGTTTGTTCGGTAGCCACGTTTGGTTAACATTAGACTCAAAATGGCTCTTCACCAGACTGTCGCGTAGGTTCCTTGACCTGCGGCTAGTCATTTCGGGGTAAGGTTTTAATATTTCCTTTAGGTCTTCGTCAGCCCTTAGAATGTGCCAATATTTTTTGAAAACATTCTTAGCATTGTCCCAATGCTGGTTAAAGGTACCAATGAACCTAATTGTATTTTTCTGTTCTGCATCAGTTTTGTCTTTGAGTAGATCTACCCTTGGTGTAACCTCGGGCCAAGAACCTATTCTTCATTTGTGTTGCTTGCTGCTCAAACTCACCATCATTAGTACAGTTCCTTTTAAGCCTCAGGTATGTTGGTCTGTCCACCATCTAGTTTTGCAGTGTTAAACCGTAAGGGAGAGTGGGGTTGATCGGGTGCCTTTGGGGTGTGTGTGTGTGTGTGTGTGTGTGTGTGTGTGTGTGTGTGTGTGTAGGGTATGCGTTATGAGCAATGGTTATTGTTGAAGGGAACCTTGCAGTCATCTCTTCCTTTGGGGTGGATGTGCGGTGGCTGCATGTAAGTATGTGGAAGTGTGTTTCTCTGTGCGACTGTACCTGGATTGCGAGACTGTTGTAGTACATCCGTATGCGTGCAAGCGTGTGGATCATTGTGGTAGCTGTAGCCATCCCAGGTCGCGTATGCCTTTAGAGGAATAGGATCTACTTCACGTGGATTGTCCATAGCTTTGGCATCTGTAATATTTTCCTCATCGGGTAGAGATGGTGGTCTGGTGTTTATACTGGTGTGACTTCTTACATAGTTTCTTGTGTGCTGGGCTGGATCTTCTGTAGCTATTTTATTGCTTCGGTACTCCCAGCCATCATGTCTTGTGGATGCTTCCAAGATCTTGGCTTGGGCTTCAGCTGTGGCTGCTTCCTTGTCTTCACGTAAGGCCTCAATGTTTTCTTTCAAATCAGCCTTCCTATGCGCAGAGGCAGCAGTGGTGGCTGTGGCTGCAGGAGCCTCCCTTTGCTCCTCTTTGATACAGGCCCTCTCCAATTTCACGGCTTTTCGACTGTAAGCAACACTTGCATGTACGGCCTCTACGGTAGCTAGAGCCCTGGTAGCACCTGCGCTTGCATTAGATGCATTACATCACGTGGAGTTTGATGACCTTGTTCAATGTCTGGTTGTGTCACAGCGCTGGGATGACATCTCCAGCAAGAGGTGCTTTCTCCAACTTTCGGCTTCTGAGAGAGCGCTCTGCACGTGGCAGTCATGTTCCAAATAAATAAAAAAAAAAAAAAAAAAAAGATCGATTTTGTTTTTTTGTAGGCTTCATTCTGGCAGGGTTTCACCGGTATTGGTTCTTGTCAAGTAATATATGTCTCGCTGCATTTGGTACCATGTATGGGTAGACACTAGTTGAGCTACAGCTTGCTTAAGCTGAATTTCATTATCGATAATATTTGTAACATTAAACATTTGAAGTCCAGGATTTTTCCAGGCGTTCTTTAAATTATTACCGTGTGCGTCAATGTCTGATCCATATTTTTTTGGGGCTCTCTGTGTGTGACTGTACGCTTAGGCCTTACACACTCTTGCGTCTGTTCCGGTGGTGTAGAGCAGGGGTGCGCAAACTGGGGGGCATGGCGGTTTGAGGCCCTGCGCTCTTCCCCAAGGCATTTAAATTAAATGCCGTGGGATCGCGTGAGGCAACTGTAACTTCACTTACCTTGTCACTGGAGATGCATCAAATGACGCCGCAGGGTCACGCGACGTCATGTTACCATACAACGTGACATTACAGCGTCATTTGACACCAGAGACATGGTAATCAATTGACGTCACGTTGCCATGGTAACGTGATGTCACGTGAACCCGCGAGATTACCAGGACAATGCGTTGCTGGAAGGGAATGTAAGTGTATTATAGAGGCCTCACGCGGTCCCCCGGCATTTCATTTAAATGCCTGGGGGGAGAGGCGGGACCTCTCTAACTGCCGCTCCCCCCCAGAAAATCTAGCGCCCCCAGTTTGCGCACCCCTGGTGCATAGGACTCAGCATCTGCATTCTCACTCTCATGCGTGGTGTCTGGTGATGAGGGCCTGAGTTCTGCCATGCTGCAGGTGTCTGTAGGCCTTTGCCTAGGTGTGTGGCGGGCAGTCTGTTACCTGTATCAGCGGACGACTGCTTCAGATAGTGTCGGTCGGTGTCCTGCAGTGGCACACATAGTGATAGCCGTACTTATAAGTGTCCGTTGCTCTAACCCATGTCCTGGCATATATCTGCAGCATGGCCCCTTATAGCCCTAGCTGTGGGGACGTAGCGTAGGGGTGGATGTGACGGGCTTCTATCTCACTTGTGCAGCTCTGTAGAGGTGCAGTGTGTCTGCTCACTCTGTAGCTGTCTCTTACTGCAGCTGCTGTCTATGCCCAGCCTGCCTCTTAGTAGAGCTGTTTCTTACTCTTCGGTCCCAAGCTTATTCTGGCCAATGATTTCAGACAGGCAGTTGATTCCACTTCTTCTCCTGTACAAAATGGAGTCTTCCTTGAATTGCTGCTGTTTTTATTATAAGAACATAAACAGAAATAAAAGGGGGAAAACATTTTGGGTAAGTCTAAAAATAAGGAATAGGTAAGAAACTAAGCTTTCTCACAGGAAGAAGTACAAGTTTGAAGTACAACACAAAGCAAGAAGGAGAGCATTTGGACTGTACTGTACCAAGTGACGGGGAGAAAGGAACGGCCCAAGCCTGAGGGGGGTTGCTAAGGCAACAGGAAGAACTGAACAGGAGACAGAACACTGCTTATTTTCATAGATTTATTGAGACTGATTACACTAATTTCTTTCTTTTCCCCCCTTCTCTTTTTGTTTTGTGTGTGTTTGTCTTGTTTGTGTCTCACAGAGTTGCACACTTATGTGTTTGCACAGTGGCCTTTTTTAAGCCTCTTTGGAAGGCTTTCTAGAGGAGCTGCACCTGTTTTGGACTATTTAAGTACTGATTACTCCATTAAATAGACACTTTTTAGTATATGTTTAACACTATATTGTTATTTTACAGATATGCGTATATACAGGTAATATGTTTAGACAATTTGAGGATTTTTTGCAATTTACTATTTCACTGTATATATTTATTTTTTATGATTGAGATATTGTATTGGCTTAAATTGCATTTGAAGGTTTAAATATATCTGCAGAGTAGTGACATACATACATACAGGGCCGCCGACAGGGGGGTCAAAAGGTAAGGTGTCCCGGGCCCGCTGCCTGGGGGGGGCCCGGCGGCGCAAGTTGTCCCTGACCTCTGGCCAGGCCTGGCTGCCAGTCCTCTCGCGACCGGGCCCCAGCTCCCTCTCAGATGCATGCCAGCTCGGAGAGGGACAGAGGGATAGAGGCCTGCAGTGAGGTAGAGCCGGGGCCGCGAGAGGACCGGCAGCCGGACCTGGCCAGAGGTCGGACATTACTTGCAGTCCAGGCCGGATGGGCCCCCCGCATACCATCCACGAGGTAAGTCTGTTTTTTAAAAATATGTATCGGAGGTCTTTTTAAAATGTATTGGGGGAGTGGAGGGGGGGATTTTTCAAATGTATTGGGGGTGGGGGCTTTTTAGAGTAGGGCAGTTGACAGAAGGTGAGGGAGGGGAGGAGTGAGTGGAAAAGCGTGAGTAGGGAGAGGAGAGAAATACATGCGAGGCGGGAGGGGGGGTGAGTGAGGAAGAGGGAGTGAGATGGAGGTGAGAGAAATACATGGGAAGAAGTTGGGAAATAGAAGGGACTCGTGAGGTGTGAAATGGAGAAGTGGGTGGGATTCGCATTACCGCCAGGGGGGGTTCTGTCTTAATTTTTATAGCTTGAAATGGGACATTGTTTTTTTTTTCGGATAGCCACTCCTTTCTTCTTGCTGCTGCAAGATGAGTAAACGAGTTTGGGAATTGTCTCCTGACTGTGTCTTGTGGGTCCTGCTTATTAACGTGCATTTCTTGCATAAATCTTATATCTCCATTAAGTCTCTTGAAATCTGCCAATGCTGCTATTCTCGTGTAGTTTGAGTTTAGGCCTTTTACATTGATACAGATTTAATTATTGGGTTAGCAGACATTTCAACCTAGATGTGGTGTGACTTTGTGTGTTGTCGGTCTTCCCTCTAACATGTTCGTTGTAAATGCCAGTATCAAGGTTGGAATTTCCTTTGAAGTTTAAAAGTAACATGGGGGGACATCGGTGGGGGAGGAGGGTTTAAGGCCTCGTTCAGGGTGCTGGCTTTGGAGGGAGGGCGTGCTGCCGTG
Source organism: Ascaphus truei (assembly GCF_040206685.1). Classification (NCBI taxonomy): domain Eukaryota; kingdom Metazoa; phylum Chordata; class Amphibia; order Anura; family Ascaphidae; genus Ascaphus; species Ascaphus truei. The sequence goes on from NC_134485.1 coordinate 57,868,081, forward strand.
AGAAACAAGGTATTCAATTTGAATACTGGTTGTCAGGGTAGCAACCGCCCTGTCTCCGAAGCCAGGAGTTGAAGCTGGCTACAGTTTCAATAAACGAAAATTTCGTTTTTTGGAGCTGCAGTAGCGTCACAGGGACCTAGGCAGCCAATGAAATCATTCTTGAGAATGATTTCATGACTGCAACCTCGATAATTTACCTGCCGTGTGTAACCCCGCCCCCTCCTCAACGCTGAAAAGTCTGCTGGGGGATAAACACAGATCGCCCAGCAAACTGCCGCACTGCCGCCCTCCCTCCAACTCCTGCAGTTGGCAACGTGAACGAGGCCTAAGGCACAAGTGAGGGTAAACTGTTTGGGTGACGCGACAGGCATCACTAAGTTAGAAGACGTCTCGTGGAGAGAAAAGAGTCAGAGATTCGGGTAGTGCCGCACTACTACTTGGGGGGAGGGTTTGGGCAGGCAGGCATCGGGTATCAGTCGTGACTTCTGCATCCTCCTTCCTTCGCTCACACTTCAAGCTTATCATAGCTGTACAGGAAATTGGAGCATAGGGCTGGCTTCCAAAGCCAGCTGGGTGCCTTGGACTTCCCACCCCCTCTGGTTCCTTATTCCAAATTAGATGCATTCCTAAATATTATTTATTTAAACACATATAATAGTTTCCCTTCCCTCTCTTTTAGGGCTGTACCGCTCCCAGGTTATTGCAGCTTTGTTCCTGTTGCGCCCGGCAGTTATCTCATGATTCGGAAATTAGGCCCGCAGGTCTGTCAAGCTCAAGCACCTCTTCCCTCTACTCTGTGGGCCCTATACAGGTTTCGGATGTGGTGAGTGGGTGCACTAATACTGCTATTCCCCGGGGCCTAAGGGCACTCTTTCCCTCTCTGATCTACTTCCTTGGACTCTGGATGCCTACTAGTATGGGCTGTGACCATATCCAGTAAAAAAGCATCTGTGTGTACAGTGTCCTCATCGGTGGAAAGGGAATAGAGTTTGCCAGTCCTTGGAGATATTGTAGTTCCCTCCGCATCACAGTTGTATGTTCTTCAAAGAAGGGGAGGGGGGGGGGAATTGATCAAAATGGGTCTCTGGTACGTAAGTTATCTTGAGAGGAGGATGTTATGCCTGTCTTTCACTGTGTAGACAGTGTGCTTCAGACTACCACATAGAAGTGTTTTATACTTATTTGCCCAAGACTTCTACCAGGATTGAGGGGAGGGTCTCCAGTATTTGTAAATGGCTTCTTCCACTTGATGAGCATTTTGTTATTTGTAAATATTGTGTGTGTGATTACCTACCCATTGATTTTTACATTTGATAAACAGATTTATGCTAGAGAATGGCTCGCTGCGCTTTTCTTTTCTTCTGTTTTTGGCCCCTCATTTTAGGTTATGAGCTCCTTGGTATTTCTCCAATTAGAAAATAGATATAAAACATTTATTTCTAGGTGGTAGTCTGAAGCTCACACTATATAGAAGATGGTGGTGAGTGACTGTGACAGATAAACAAGAAAAGTGTGCCATTTGAACATGTAACAGATACAGAAATAAGATATAAGTTTATGGTTGAAGAAGGTTTAGTTAGTCTTTTTCGATTGTAGAACTATACTGTATTTAAAAATGCAAACATGCATAATGTAGTCATTATTTAATGCTTGTTCATTTATGTTTTGCAGGTTTAGCATTGAGATGAAGCCAACACCATGTTCATGCAGGAAAGACGTTCAGCGACAGTCAGGTAATGTTCAGTACTGTAATTTATGCATCTATTGTATTCTAGCTATATTTTTAACCAGGTTCCATAGCGACACGCATGCGCAGAAATTCAATGATACGCATACAGTTGTGTGAAAAACAAAGTACACCCTCTTTGAATTCTATGGTTTTAAATATCAGGACATAATAACAATCATCTGTTCCTTAGCAGGTCTAAAAAATTTGGTAAATACAACCTCAGATGAACAAAACACATGACATATTACACCGTGTCATTATTTATTTAACAAAAATAAAGCCAAAATGAAGAAGCCATGTGTGAAAAACTAAGTACACCTTATGATTTAATAGCTTGTAGAACTACCTTTAGCAGCAATAACTTGAAGTAATCGTTTTCTGTATGACTTTATCAGTCTCTCACATCATTGTGGAGGAATTTTGGCACACTCTTCTTTACAACGTTGCTTCAGTTCATTGAGGTTTGCATGACACAATTTCGGCCAAGCTTTAGCTGTCGGACAGATGGCTTCACATTTGACTCTAGAATACTTTGGTAAACAGAGGAGTTCATGGTGGACTCAATGACTGCAAGGTTCCCATACCGTGCTTGACAGTTGGTATGAGGTGTTTGAGCTGATATGATGTGTTTGGTTTTCGCCAAACGTGGCTCCATGCATTATGGCCAAACATCTCCACTTTGGTCTCGTCTGTCCAAAGGACATTGTTCCAGAAGTCTTGTGGTTTGTTCAGATGCAACTTTGCAAACCTAAGCCATGCTGTCATGTTCTTTTTAGAGAGAAGAGGCTTTCTGATGATTGTTATTATGTCCTGAAATGTAAAACCATAGAATTCAAAGAGGGTGTACTTTCTTTTTCACACAACTGTATGTGTTTCAACCAGGTTTCATAGTGACACGCATTTGCAGAAATCCAATGACGTGTATGCATTTCAACCAGGTCCCGTAGCAACACGCATGCGCAGCACATTACTGTATGTGAGATTATTAATATTGAATATTCTGTCTTTACAATCCAAGAGCCAGCCAGGTTGAAGAAGATAAATAAAAGAACGTAAATTTGGAAGAAGAGCCTTTGCATTATTGCATTATTCATTTAAACTTCAGAGTTCGCAAATAAAAGATGTCTTTCTCTAAAACTACTTTTTGGTATTTTCAAGTTTTTATATTTCAATTCAATACCATTACATACAATTCAATACCATTACATACAGAGTGATCCTGTGTGATATCGGATCGTGTGAAAATGAACGGGAATAAGGGTCGGGTTACATTGCATTTCGATTTTTAAGACACAATACCTTGCGATTGCCCACCTGCGTTTCGGGACGGTATTGTAAACAACTCTGAAATTCAATGTTCAGCTGTCTGTCACATTACATGTAAAACGCGAGCAAACGTTGAATGTGTGTGGTTCGGGGGGGGAAGCCTACGAGGGCACAGCGACGGGCATACTCTACACCGGTGTCTTTGTCTCTTTCTCTCTCTCTTCACTGAGCAACTTGTGCACTTACAGTTTGTCTTTTATAATGCTAAGGGAATTTTATTACTGTTTCATTGCCTGGTTTCATTACACTTAATAACAGATAGTAAAAATGCTTCATTAGTTAAAATCTTTAAGTACTTTTGCATATTTCACAATGTTTAGTCCTCAAGACAATAAGAAATATTATGCATTTAGTGTAGGTACAGGCTTACATTGAGTTTAGCTTGATAGGGTTAGCAGGCTTAAATATTTTTTTTTTATCAAAACATGCAACTAAATTACTCCTTTATGTCTTCGGATCAAAATTTAGAATTTAACTAATAAATTGCATGCCAAATCTGGGAGTATTTGACCCCTTATGCTTGCTTGATGCATTAAAACCATATTTATATCCTACAAAGAGTGCTAAGATATTTTTAGATTTTTGTAATATATATACACACACACAAACACACCCCAATAACAGAAAAAATAGGACTGCGCTTAGGTCAGATCAATCTTAGATGCCAATATTGTGTTATTAAATCTATTAATTGTAGGTGGTGACTAAATTAGAGATCTATTAACCCTGTGAAAGGTATAGTGAACCAAAACTATGGGTAGCTATTGATAAATTAAAATGAATCTACTGCTATGCCAATAGACTCAAATGCATTATAAAATCAATACATAAAAGAAAAATGTCCAGAAAACTTGTATAAATGCAGAATATGATCACATGAATCATATGATTCCACCCCAGGTCGTCCTCTGGAGACTGGCTGCTTGATTCACGGATACAACCAAATCTTGAAACGAAACCTAAGAAAAAGTGTCCGCTCCTAGTGTAAAACCAATGGGGTGGTTTATTTTCCTGAATAAATAACAATGGCACACTCGCAAACATCCGTTTGAATCAGGCAGTTCATGAGTAAAACATGCTCCAAGGACGTGGCTCCGCCAGATCTGACGCCCTGTGTAACTCTTAGGGAACTACGCTGACTCTGCCTCCCTCCAAATCGAGCCCTCCAGCAATCCAAGCTGACAACCTCCTTGTCCAAAGTTGTAAGTGGCTGTGATGATTGTAGGCATTATATGTAGAGTAGAATAACATATTAAAGGGTGCAGAATACCATTACAATAAAAAAATTTTTTTTTACAAAAACAAAACTATATGAAATTTACATAAACAAACTATATGAAATTATATATCAATCAGAACCATCATTCCTTTGTATGACAGTTTCTGTCTTTATATATTTTTCTGTTTTTGCTGTTCTCCAATTCTAGTCAAATGTGGATCCATTTTTTAGTTTTTAAATATGTTTATATAAATTAAATTAACATAATTGCATTGTATATTGTTTGTTAAAACAATTTTTATTGTAATGCTATTCTGTACCCTTTACTATGTTATTCTAATCTACATATAATGTCTACAATCATCATAGCCACTCACAACTTTGGACAAAGGTTGTCGGCTGATCCGGATGAGTAGCCTGGAGGTGGAACCAATCTCCAATCACTTGGGTTGTCGGAGGACTCGATTTGGAGGGAGGCAGAGTCAGCGGAGTTCCCCAGGAGTTACACAGGACATCAGATACAGCGGAGCCACATCCTTGTAGCTTGAGTTTTACTCATAAACTGCCTGATTCAACCGGATGTTTGTGAGTGTGCCATTGTTATTTGTTCAGGAAAATAAACCACCCCATTGGTTTTACACTAGGAGCGGACACTTTTTCTTTTGCACACACACATACACACATACACACATACAAACACACACACACACACAAGAGATTTCCTGAAAATGAAATCTATCTGGAAAAGTTTTACTGAGCGTTAACTAAGAGCAGAAACATCTGGACTACATTCTTTGGGAGTTGGAAAGAAAGTAATACAAATCCATTGGATGAGTTACAAAGGGTCATTATAATGTTTCATGTAGTTTAATGGCAATTATGAGCTATACATGCAGTTTTGCAGAATTAATATTCTACCTAACTACCAAGGCATAGTAATAATTCAGAATGTCAAGGTATTAGGATATGCAACCGTAATTGCCACTTAAAAACCTTTCATTGACCAAAGTACATGATGGAAGTCTGAAAGCTGAACCTATTCTTACTGCAACCCCTATAAAAGCTGATTTGATTAATAGCATTTATGAAGTTTCCAGAAGCCATTTCTATTCCCATAAAATTCGCAATTAAAAACATTCAATATCATAATTCAGAATGAGATGGCACTCGGGTACTGCAAACCAACGTTCTGGTGCATCGTAGAGTGAATACAGGTCCATTAAAATCAGCGCTGATGATGTGAAAGGCTATTCAACGATGTTAGTGATTTGGTCCAACCTCGGACCTTCCTTAGAGAGATCTCTTGAATCATGCGTTTAAACACTTCAAAGGCCTTTGCAAAATTATTTAGAATAGTCATTACCAAAATTCTGACTATTTCCTACCGAGAAGAATGGAGCTCCATGTGGAAGGTGGCAAAATACATAATGGGAATAAAGAAGGCAGTAAAAGTAAATACCAAGTGCAATTTGTATTCTTTTAAATTTGATTTTTTTGGTGGGGTGTGGGGGTTGGAGGGGGGTCCAAGCTCTAAACTGCAGTCCTCTTGTTTTGTGTACCAATAGAGAATGGTGGTTGCAGAAGGAGCCCTGTTTAAAAGTTTGACTGACTATAACTGAATATACTATTAACAATAGTTAAGACATTCCTCAAATCATGATGCACAGGGGGGGGGGGGGGAAGGACGTGCCCGTAAGACCCCACGTGGACTAAATGTTATATAAAAATATGATCCCCAGCACTTAGTAAAGACAAAGACCACGTTATGTCAGAAACACTACATTCTTATTTAGGTCGCTCACAAAAAGCATAAATGGGACTAAAACAACCCTCAAACAGTAGGTCATATAATCCCTTATCTAACAGATCATGAGGCAAATGTCACAGTTTTATGGAACAAATAGTTGTGCCATGTATGTAAATGAAGCCACATATATGTCTATATGAGATACTTTTTGTGACAGTGAAAACACTAGCAACACTGAAAAAAAATTGCATATCAAATCTTTCTCCTCTCCACTGCCACACCTACACCCAAACTCTCCCTCAATGTTATTGTCAATAATACCACAATCTCATCAACACCACAAGCCTTCTGCCTAGAGGTCATCTTTGATTCTATTCTCTTTCATTCCTCATATTCAGTCCTTCACGAAATCCTGCCGTCTCCACCTCCGAAATATCGCTCGGTGCACCTTTTTCTCACTCATGATGCAACTAAAATTCCTAATTCACTCACTCATCTTGTCCAACCTTGACTACTGCAACCTTCTTCTAGATTGAATTCCCCATTGTCCACCTAGCCCAACTCCAATCCATCCAAAATGCTGCTGCCAGACTCGTCTAACTCCCTCACCGCTCTACTGCGGTTCTACTAAGAATCTAGTTTTTCCACACATAACGTGGTCTTTGTCTTTATTGAGGGCTGGGGATCACATAGTACTATTAACAATGTTTTGGAAGAACAAGAACATTATATTTTTCTAATGGATTGCTACAATCTGTTTCCTTTTTTAGTTTCTTCACAGAACAAAATCTGTGCATATCCAGACTACCTAATGAATCACTTAGAGAGTGTAATGTTATGTTATGTTGTGTAATGTATATTGATGTTGGTACATTCAATACATACTACATACATTTAATAGAGCTAAAGACCTGGCTCTTAGTACAAGTACTTGAAAAAGGTGTGTGTATTGCAGAATATCTTTTTGCATGTGGAATAAAAACTTGTAATGCCAGAAGCAATGAGAAAAGGCTTAACAGTTTTATTGTTTCCATGTCATTTGAAAGGAGGCAAATGTTTCTTAAAGGAGAAATGTTTGGGGAAGAGCTGTTTCTTTTACCTTTTAAGAGTCAGCCTCTTCTAAATGTCTTAGATCAGGAGAGCACAATCTTTTTCCCCTCCGCCAGCTGTCCTGTCCTCCTCTCTGCGCGCCCCCCTCCCTACCTTGGTTCCCGGCATCTGGGCGTCATGACATCACGTTGCCATAGCAAGACGACGTCGCATAACCCTGCGGCTTCATTTGATGCCACGTTGTCATGGCGATGCGTCTCCAGTTGCCGTCTGAACCACGGTAAGTAAGGTTTACAGAGGCCTTCGACACTTCCCCGGCACTTAATTTAAGTGCCTTCGGGAAGCGCGCAGGGCCTCTGTAAACCCCGCACCCCCTGTAGTTAATCTCGCACCCCCCAATTTGTGCACCGCTGTCTTAGACAACATGGTAGAAAATAATCAGATAAAGCTTTATTTAAGTCTGATGCACAGCTCTCACTTGACAGGCTAAGCCAATGAAAAGATAAGGGGATTCTGGGAGATAAAATCAGCAACCATAGAGTCTCTCTAATTAGTGCCAATGCTTCAAACCTCCATATCACCATAGGAAATTCATCTTGTATTTGTTTTACAGCATCACAAATATTCCAGAACTTAAGTGGTACAGTATTTCTGCATCAGACTTGATTAACAAGTTTCTTACGTGATGTGACAAAAATACCACAAGTTTAAAGTGCTTGGAAATTCTCTTATTGGGAGCTTTGTATCTTAATCGAAGTACCAATGGAAACAAGCAATGCACCCATCTCTAGAGACTATGTAAATTGTGACTACATTTTCTGACTAATTTAAAATGTATTCAGGCTTCAAAGTGGGAATCTACTGTATGTGCACTGTTTAGCCACATTTACAACATATTTGCAATATGCATATCAAAATGGTCAATTATGATCCCACAAGATTGGCAACACGTGAGTATAAATTATTTAATGTATTTTTTTTTATTAATATGTTTTTATTGGTGTTATGATTTCCTTTCAAGTGTGTGGTAATTATAACTCCTTGTTAACCGTTTTCTCTCCAGGGCCTAGGGGAGCATAAGAAGACACCAAAGAGGAACAAAAAGAAATACATGATTTTCAGACATTTCAAAGGAGCCAAGATCTCATCATATACACACCATTTGATAAACATTATTGCACTATTTCTGTTTTACTTTCTTTTTTCCCCCCTCTTTGTTGCCTTCTTCTGCTACCCTTGGCCTTCGGAGAGAAAACATATATCTGAAGGAACTTTGGAGACGGTTCCCTACTTTGAGGGTTTGAGCAAAGGAGTATGTTTGCACCTGTTTGAGATATACAGTATATCTCAATTTTATATATAATGTGTGTGTGTGTGTATATATATATATATATATATATATAGTGTATATTACCAGATGATGGTCCAGTAAGGAGAGACAGCACACACGGGTAGATAATGCAAAAAGTGTATCTACCCGTGTGTGCTGCCTCTCCTTACTGGATCATCATCTGGTAATATACACCTTTTATGGGACAAGCATCTGGATTTCTTACTGTTTGTGTGTGCCGGCTGTGAATAGATTTTATATATATATATATATATATATATATATATATATATATATATATATATATATATAGCAACTGTAAATATTACTGTATGTTCATTTGCATGTCTTAGACAGGTCTGCAACCCTGTCTTTCCCCATTATCGCCCAGCATAGTGCTTCCACTGCAGCAAGGGATTCTGGGAAATGACATGCAAATGAGCACTCAGTGCCACCTTTTGTCTCAAGCTCGTATTACACAAGCAGATCCTCAAGCCAATGCATGCTGTTTTAAACACAGCTTTTAGACAGAGGCTGGGATGAGATGCAAAGCCATTAAACCCACTCACAGACATGTTTCAACCTTGATGGGTATCATCAGTGTGAGGTTGGTTGTAATGGTTAAGCTGGTTTTGAGACTATAGACTAGGTAATCACCACAATTATTAAGGTTATGGTGGGTAAAAAAAGTGACAAAAACCCTCCACAGTAAAGCATAAAGCAACTGTAAATATTATATATATATATATATAGTACCTTTAGTATATATTCACACTAGTGGGAATTCCCACTATTTAAATTTGGGATTGATTTTGCACTGTATGAATGCATGAATAATTAAAATGTATTTTACACTTGTCTTTTAACTTTCACTTGAAATTGATGGGAGCGCCAACCTTTCCGCTTTTGTGGGGTATTCATTGTTAACAGGACTGGTAAACTGGTCCTAGTTAAAATAGTCATATTCTCACTGTCTCTTGGAGACTCCCTGATACTTATCGGAAAATGTATATTTGTTTCTGCTTTCTCGATAAGAATGTGCTTATCTCAGGGCCTGTTTAGGGAAGATTAAATTATCTCCTGCATTTTCTTCCCTAGTCACTCTGATGGGAGATATAATATGTTGGCATGTATGCAGTAAGTTTGCATAGAATCAAAAACAAGTGGCCATCATAATGGTCTTTCATGGTAAGCAAGTTATATATTGTGTAATTAAATCGGACACATTATTGCAAGCTGAAGCTTTGATACACTAATGCTGCAAAATGTGGTTGCAAACCTATCTATATATCTATCCAATTCTTATTCACCAAATAATCTTACCTTGACTCCAGTTTCTGTAGAATAATTACATACAAATATACATTATCCCTCTGCCACTTTTCACACATCATTTCTAACACTATGTGTGCATCACTTGCATATCTTCTCCTAAATGTCACTGTGAATCATAATCCAAACTGTATACAGTGTATAACATTTAAGTTTCTAAACTTTCATATCTAAAAAGGAACACTGAGGTTTGGAAAGCTTGAACACTACAAATTATTATTGGTCCAATAAAAGGAATCATATTACCTTTTCCCCGCCACACCCCCCCCCCCCCCCGTACAGCAACAGCGTTAAAATCTGAGGCACATTCCGACATCACATAGCGACGGACAGGTAGACGACCGACCCGACTACACGTGGACAAGAAAAGAGTGGGGAATAGGTTTAAGATCCCGTGGAGAAACAGAAAACACAAGTTTACAGGAACTGAAGAAGGAACCAAAGAACCCATACACAAGACACTCCGGCTCCTCTCGCCCCCCACCCCCACCCACCACTCCCCCCACCACCACCCCCCCCACCACCTTTCTTCCCCCTCCCAGGTCCTTTGTCTGGTATGTCTTGTATGTAATGTCCATTGTTGTAGGTAGATCCTAATACATGTTCTGTATGAGTATTGTATTTTTTCTGTTAAAAAAAAAAAAAAAAGTTGGGGTATAACACATTGGTTTGTGGCATATTGTATGAACAAGAAACTCCAATAAAAAATTTAAAGTTGGAAAAAAAAAAAATGTGAGGCACATGTTACAGAATATTTATTTGCTAGCTACAAAACAATCCCAAAGTGTAAAGCTGCAAAAATCAAATGATCAGACTATCAACCTCCAGAGTGATGCTATAAAAACACTTTAAAAAAAAATTGTTACTAGTTTGAAATGTATTTCAGGTCACACGTCGGGAGGCATTCACATCCTACTGGTGAGTGAGAAACCCAGTACTTTTCATACAAAAAGCATTACAGACATTGTTGGTTCTCAGACGTTCTCTTTTAGGCTTGAATTACGTAGTTGAGTGTATCCTGATACTGTAATTGGGCATTCATTATCACTTCAATATTGTCTGGTGTTGCCTTCCACTACCTAAAAACGCGATTGTGAATCCTCTTTGAAAAATTGACATAGCATTCAAGTCATATCAAAATGAGGGTTATGAGGCACAGACAAGATCATGGCCAGTTATAAAGAAAATGTATCTTATAAAGTGTGACATCTTATTAATTCGTTATCTGAATGTCTGGTGCCATTTTTTGCTGGTAAAAGTCTCTGGGATACTGGAGCCAGATCTCTAACTATAAACTGAACCCAGAGTCTGTCTGTTTCATTTGTCTCAATATAACTTTTAAAAAACTGTAGGGAGACTTCCGGTGACGTCACCACGGATGGCTGACTAGGAGAAGAGATCCCGACACCCTCCGAAGAAATTCAACAGAGCAATTCCCCCCACACCAAACCACCCGAAATCGGCTCCTAACACTCCCAGCACTAAGGAGATGGCGACGAAGTAAAAAAAGACACAGAACTCGGTCACAAAGTTCTTCACCCCGGCACCGAGCCAGGCAGAGCTAAGCGCAAAATACCAAGATGGCGCCGAAGAGCCGGAGCACGCGGTGCTGAATGCGGTCCAGGACCAGTTTGACCCCGAACAACCTGGCCTCAATAAAGAGTTTTTTGAATCCCTGTTCCTAAAGATGAGGAGAGAGGTACAGGAAGTCATCGAGACGGCCCTGCAGGGCATCCGCGCTGACCTAGGAGTCCTTACCAGCAGAACGGATTAACTGGAGGCCAAAATAGAAGGGGCCATCAATACCCAGACAGAGACCCACAACGAGGTTTCCAGATGCGGGGAAGCAATACGAGACCTGCAAAACGCGCTTGAAGACCTCGAGAATCGAGAGAGGAGACAGAACATCCACCTCAGAAGTATCCCAGAGGCTGTCTCCCACGAAGATCTCCAAGCTTACCTCCGCAAGATATTCTTGCAGCTGGTGCCTGGCCTCACCGAACACGAGCTACTCATGGTCCGGGCCCACCGAGCCCTGGGCCCAAAGCCGACAGACCCCAACCGGCATAGAAACGTTGTGGTGAGACTCCAAAGAACGAATCATGGAAGCTGCCAGGGGTATGCGCAGCATACAGACAGAAAATGTGGACATTCAAATTTTCAACGATCTCTCCAGAACCACAGTCCTCAAAAGACGTGAAATGAAACCACTCACCAGCTACCTCCGCGACCAGGGGGTCAAGTACCGATGGGGCTTCCCCTTCAAATTAGTGGTGCTCCGCAACGGGCGGCATTTCATAATCTCTGCCCCCGAGGATGCGAGAGATTTCCTCAAAGCCCTGGGGATCCCCCCTCCACAGAATGACAACTGCCCTCCCCGTACCGCTCCAGGTTCGGAGCCCTCGGACACACCCCGAGCGTCAGAAAGACTAGCCAGCCAGAGACAACGCTGACCGTCCTTGCTATCTTCTTGGAAGTTTCTGATCCTCCACGCGGATGATGAGCTGTCGCCCATTCCTCCGTCTCCCACCCACCCCAGATGCCAGCAGCCCTCACCCCTAAACCTGCGATGCTGACCCTCCAGGCAGTCCACAATGAGATAATGCAGGAGCAAAGCCCTATCTCCCCCCCTCCCTCTTCCCCACTCCACACTTCCATCCCTGCCCACCAGGCTCCTCCTCTCACCTCTTCCCCCTGCGGGACCATCGCCTTGCCCCAGCTAATCATCAGCTCCCACCAGAGGAATCTCTGCGCAAGCCCTGGGGCACACTAAAGATGGCCGCCATCGATCCCTCATGTTCCCCCGACTCGCCTTGGCCTTCCCGCAGAGGGGGAGAAACTCCGACTTCCCGGCCTCTCCTCGTGGGCCCCTCTACCCCCTTCCTCCCTCCCCTCCCCCCAAGCACCTAATCCAAGCTCTGACCTAGCCTCCCCCCCATCGGCCCACCACGCTAGGGGCCCTGCCCGCAATACCCCCTTTTTACCCCACCCTCCTAAGAAGTATCGCTACTTACCTCCCGGATCCAGCTTTGCGAAGAAGGCCCCCCTCCCATCGATAGGAGCCAGTCCGGCAGATGCCCCCCGTTGGACCGCTGTCGCGGTCGGCGTAGCCGGCCTTCCTTAATAAAGGTTGAGCCCGGCTGGCTGCCCCTGAAACCATATGGTATGGGCTGAGTGTCAGCTCTTGGGTCTAATATTGTACCTTACTGTGTTGCCTGTAATTTTGTTCCTCTGTTATACTGTCCCCCATAGGGTTATAAGCTAGGAACTGTGTATGTAGGGTTAACTGTGTAAGCCCAGTGGGCTAGTTAATGCATTTTCTGTGTATTCCCTTTGCCTCATGGGCCTCCAACTGTCTGTGCAAGCTTGTAAGTGGGTTGCCTTGTTGGGTGGCCTCTTATGAGAAATAGCTGCAGGGCAGGGACGTCTGGAACATGAGGGGAAAGGGGGGAGAATATTTTAACCTGTCTTGCCTGCCAGCAAGGTATTCTTAGCTGGTGTCTTAGAGAAGAGAAGATTTTAGAACCCCACATGATAGGTGCAGATGGTGGAGTGCAAGCTCTTGTGTCTAAATGTTGGTTCTCTGTGTTTTAAAACTGCAATGCATTGTGTTTGTCCTGTGATTTAAACCCAGGTTGGTGACAAAAGGCAGTCTGAATTAGAACGTGAATTACATGGGAATTAGCATTTCAATGCCCCAGCTCAGATAGGGATTCCAAGCCCCAAATCTCCCCAAGTTATGTCCCTTTTAAGTATAAGGTCCCCCAAAATATATACTGTAAGGAAATGTACTTTATATTGTGTTTTAATGTTTACTACTGTATAAGGTTATATACAGAAAGCACAGGCATATGGAAGATGCTAGCTAGTTTGCATAGATTCCATAGTTCAGAGAGGGGGAAAACCATTTGGTGAGCAGGATGTTCAGATTAGGAAGTGTTTTAAGTAGACACAGCGGAGCCAGGACAAAACGGCCCTGGATGTCAAAACTGATAAGCAAGGTTTCTATTGGCAAGTTTTGAATTTATCCCTCCTATCAGTGAATGTGTAATTTCAATCTCTGCTTTAAGTGGCTATTATACTCCTCAATGATTTAGATAGGAATTCAGCCTATATAAGAGCGTGCAGTAAAAGCAGCTCTCTCTCTTTTTCCTGTTGGAGATCTGAAGACAAGCAGCTGCTGGCAGGCCTCTCACTTCTGATGCTTCTGTGAAAGAGCTATTCACACATGGAAGCATGGGGAGGCCTAGCCAGCAGGCTGGATTTCGGTCCAGGAGCCCAGAACCAAGGTTCTATCAAGGTAAGCCTTTGCTGAACAGGCGCCTTGCAACTAGGAAAGGGTAGATCTCTTTCCCAGAGCCCAGTAAGTGTGTATATTCTCTGTTTCTTGTATTTCTGAGTGTTTCCGAGGTCTTATCCGAATAAACCGCAATTTATTTTACTGCCTGTTTTGCCTTGTGACTGATCCCTTAAATATAAATGTGTATTTGGCCTGCGCTCCCGTCACAACCGCACCTGACCCCGCCTAGACGCGAGCCCTTCACCAGGATCCCAGATGTTCCGCTTACTGAAAGGATTCAGGCCGGGACTCCCAACTGCAGAATCGAAGCTTCTCCAGAATCTAGCTCGAGCCAGAAGCACTCCTCTCTCCAGGGACTGCTAACCTGTGCCGCTACTATATCGAGCCACGGTGGTCAGGTTTCGGATTCCCACAAGAACACCCCCCCCCCCCACCCATGCCAAGCTCCACATGCCCCCCCCCTCCACTCCCTCCCTTACCCCCCTTCTTCCCCACGCACCCCCCCACTCCTCCTCCTCATCTGTCTCCCCCACTCTACCCCCACCCCACCGTCTCAGCCTCCCCCCAACTATGCCCCCCGACACCCCCCCTCTAAAATGGAGATGGACATACCTAAACTGCGCTGAACTTGACTTTGCTTCATGTGACTTTGCTGTATTTGTATGATCTATGCAGAGCCTATACTTACTAGTGCATTTCACCCATGTAAAGTCATACCTCGCACACTGTCTATGCTATTATCTATTGTGGTCCACCCTTCCAATGTCTTCCCCCCCCCCCCAGCCAGACACGGGGACCCCCCCCTGATGTCCCCCCTAGACCCCCCCCCGTCAAAGTGAGGAACGGTTCATCTGGTCTACGTATTTCCGTACACTGTCTGCTCCATGTGGTTTGATGAGAGCTTAGGCCCTGAGGACTTGCAGACCTTTCGCTCAAATCAAATGTGCCACAAATGTTTCACTCAAATATTGTATATGCCTCTGAAAATGTTGACCCACCCTCTCTGTACCCCTCCCCCCCTCCCTCCCACCTCCCCTTCAACTTCCCCCCCCCATCCCCCTCCCCTCTCTCCCTTCCCCCCCTCCCTCCCCGCCTTTCCCCTCCTCTTCCCCCCCCCCTCAGGTACCTCAAGGGATTCAAGAAAGCTAGACTATTGTATCTACCTTGCCCCCCCTCCCCTTAGGGCCTCATGCTGGCCGAAAAATTTACAGAGGCCTAGACCTAAGCAACATTGAGCCCCATGATTGAGGCCCATGCACTGACGCAAATGGGACTGGTCCATACCAGACGATTGACAAAGCTAAAGGATGGCACTTGTTTCTATGGTTATACATGCCTGCATCATTACAATCACTGTGTACTGTTTGGTTCCAATAAACTGCTATGTTTAATTCCCCGCCCCCCTCCCTTCTCCCCCACAGATTCCTGAAGTTGCAAGGGTTCTGCTTCTATGTTCCCAGTTGGTTGAAAGCCCAATGCCCCAGTTCCCCTCCCCCCACTCCCCCCCACTCCATCCCTTCCCTTACCAAGGGCCCAACACCCCCACCCCCCCCACCCCCCCCACCCCTCCCCACCCCTCCCCCCCACTCCCAACCCACACATAAGAGTTCATAGCTATCCAATGTTGTTGCTTAGAATTGGTTGCAGATTAGCATTGGTATCCCCCCTCCCCCTGCTACTTGCAGACTCCCTCCCTGCCTCAAACCAGGAGGGTGTTGGACCTCGAATCCTGGTCGCGCCCCATGCTCGGCATCCTGGAAAGTTCTCCAGGGGCTTTGTACCCCCTTCCCTTGCCACCACGGTGCCAAGGGGAAATTCTTTTGGGCTCCTGGACAGCCCGCATTCTTTCTTCCCCTCTTGTGTCCACCCCCCCTTCCATACCCATACTTCCCTCCCCCTTCCCCCCCCACTCTCTGGCTCCCCCCACCCGCAAGGGCCCCAGAAGGGACTATACGATTCCTCCCTACCCCCCCTCTTAGAGGGCCCACCCCCGATATGGGATACACACGGGGTCCGGAGTCTCCAACTTTGGGAGCACTAAGCCTGCTTAATGTCGTCAATTAAAATCATATCCCTTAATGTTAAGGGCCTCAACTCAGTTAGAAAGCGCAAACTTGCACTCCAAGAACTTAAAAAAACCAAAGGTGACATTATCTGTATCCAAGAAACTCACTTTAACACGCCAGACCCCCCTAATACATTCAAGCACGCTTTCCCCCAAGCCTTCTTTGCATCCTCCCCCAACAAGAAACGAGGAGTAGCCGTATTGATAAAAAATAACATCCCTTTTGCCCCGACAAAGATAATAAGAGACCCAGAGGGAAGATACTTGCTTCTACAAGGCACCCTATCGGGATCCCCCATCTCTATTTTGAACATATATGCCCCTAATGAAAACCAAGTCCAATTTCTTCAGAACCTACTTGACTCATTGGACCAAACCACACTCTACTCACTATTAGTGGTTGGAGACTTCAATATGGTCCTCTCCCCAGATCACGACAAATCCACACTGCCCAAACACAGAAGAAGGCCAAGAAATTCCGAGAAGTTTTACAAAACTTTTCCCTAACGGATATCTGGAGGACCCAGCACGTGGGTCAGAGGGACTACACGTTCTTTTCGGCTCAGCATCAGTCTTACTCGCGGATTGACTACTTTCTAGGAACCAATAATGTTCTCCAGGCGTCCTCCCACTCAAACATAGGTCCAATAACATGGTCAGATCACGCCCCTGTCGAATTGACCCTCTCTCTACCCTTCGTCAAAAGTTCTGCATATAAATGGAAATTAAACGACTCTCTCCTCAACGACCCTCAGGTAGTTAAGTCAATCAAACAAAAACTAGCCACTTTCTTCCAAATAAATAGTGAATCTGTCTCAGCAGCAGCAATGCTCTGGGAAGCACACAAAGCTACACTTAGAGGATCTCGCTAGCCTCCCATAAGAAAAAAATGAAACTTAAAAAACTATGTCTAAGACCAAGTGGTTAATAGTTTATTGTAGGCTGCTTTGTGAGCATTCCTCTGTTATTTTTACCCCCCCCTCCTCTTTCTCGATCGACACCAATACCAACCCCCCTACCCCCCCCCCCCCCTTTCTGTTTTTTTTTTAACCAGGATCAGAACTATGGGGTTTCAGAGCCTGAAACAGGCTATTTTCAGCTCCGGTGACCCCTTGTCCTTCAGATACTGGTAAAAGTAGTACAATTCAAACAAAACATTGCAGCAAACAAAACGGTGTTTTCAATCTCCTGCATCACTTGGAACAGGAGGAAGCCGCAAAGTCATCTGTTGGGTTCCTATTGGCCAGAAAAACTGGGAAGTACCCGCAGAGTAGACTTGTGTGTTAAAGTTAATTACTATGGTGTTCATATAAAGATCAAAGTACAATCACAGTGTTAAGTTACGCTTAGCTGCTTAATGCAGTCTGGCATTTTGCCTTTAATCATAGTTCTGTAGCAAAGCTTTGGCTTTTACTTTATATAAAAAGGCTGCTGTCCTGAAACGGTGACTATTCCTTTGCGTGTTTATTGGATGATAATTATATTTTCACTTGAGCCGCACTCTTGGAATATGAAGAAGTCTGTCTTTATGTGCATTACTCTGTGGCTTTTACGTTCTAAAGCAATCTGCTTTCCTTACTGTTCCTTAATCCTTATTTTTATTTCCCCTCAATTCAGGTTGCTTTTCTTTGGCTTTTTCTCGCCTTATACTTATTGGTAAGTAATACTCCAAATGTGCCTGGCATTCGGCTATCCTGATTAAATGTTAGTGTTTGTACAGTGTTATAGGATGCTTAAAATAACATGCCAATTATCCCTTAAAGGAGGTTTTGCTGTTAAAAAATAATAAATAAAAACCTCTTTAGGTGGAAGCAGGGGGACTCCGGAGAGGAATCACATTGATTTCAACTCTGGGGACCTCCTGCTTCCGGAGCAACTTACATCTTAAGGTGATGCCGGTATCTCCTGCAGCACGCAGGCCAATAGGAAGGTGTAATGGATGACGGTGCAGCTTCCTATTGGCCCACAGGAATTTTAAACATACATTTTCTATGCCAAACCAGAGCTGCTATCAGCATCCCCTTCAGATGTAAGTATCTCTGGGAGCAGGAGATCCCTGTGGCAGAAATCAACATGGTTCAGCATCGGAGACCACCTGCTTGAAACCTAGTACTAAAAATAAAAAAATAAGCACTTTAAAATAATACAATCTCCATGTGGACTATGTGCCATATGTATATTACTTTAGCCAAATGTATATATGCACAGAGCTGTATATGTTTCTCTCTCTCTCTGATTGATATACAGCTGAACCCCGTTATAACATGGTGCTCGGAGTCCACATAATGAGACTGCGTTATAATTAGGATCGCGAAATGGCCACCGTGCGACCATACCCAGCATCTGCAGCGCTCTCCTCTCTGCAGCTCTCTCCTCTCTGCAGCTCTCTCCTCTCTGCGAAAGGCAGTACTGTGCAGTAGTAGTTAAGTTTCTTTATAGAGTCAGTGACATCACACCAATCATATGGTGTAGCAGCTAGAGAATTGCTACCAGTGTATGAAGGGTCATAGGTTAGATTTCTGCATGGTATGGTAAAATTATTGGTGTAGGGGGAGGGGTATGTGTATGTATGTATGTATGTATGTATGTATGTATGTATGTATGTATGTGTGTGTGTCTGTTAGCAATAAAGCCAATGTTATAGTTAAAAAAAAAAAAAACACCTTGGAGGTGTTTTTAAATCGGTAGCCATGCTCAGACCGCGTTATAAGCGGATCCGCGTTTCAGAAAAATCACTACTTTTGAGCAATTATAGGGCTGCCACAGTAGATTACTACATTTAAGAATTATTTGATCATCTAATAAATACTCTTTGGAATTGGTGACCGCATGTTGACCTCATCAAGTGCAGTTACAAAATTGTGTTCAGTGAGGAAGATAAGCACGTTATAAAGTGCTTAAGACAGAGCAGGTCCAAATCGTTTACGTAAAATGTGTCATGATGAAGAATGGTCGCTAGAAGGAGTGAAAAAACGAATTTGTAAAATGTATGGGTAAGCTCAAGAGTCGTCTGGGTAGCGGTCGTCTATTCACTGTCCGCACAGTGGACAAGATTGATGAAGTGAAAGTTCTGGTGTACAGCCAAGAATATGCCCACAGGACACAGAGGCAAATCGCTCAACAGAAAGGCATTTCTGTAGTATCAGTGAATACCATCACCAAGATAGGCTTACGATTGAAGTGTCTGAAGAAGCCTGGACTGCACGGGTTAACCGGGGCAAACTAATTAGCTTGTCATGATCACTGTAGTCAACTGCTGAGACGCAATCTGGCCTCCATTGTGAACTTCATCTGGTTCACTGACAAAAAGCTATTTACCGTGGCCACTCGCAGCAACACTCAGAACGATCGTGTTTTGATGCTCGAAGCAAGGACATTCCATCTTGTCGTCTGCTGCATACTTGGTTAACGTTCAGCCAGTCAGTGATGGTGTTGATGGGTGTGTTTTCGACCATGTTTGACTTGGGTGTGAAGATTAACAGCCAGTACTACCGCATTGTGCTGCTTATGAGAGATCTACTACCAGACATTCAACCGTTTTCTGGGTTCTACACTTTCTAGCAAAACGGCGCACCAAGCTCGCGAGATAGTCAATGTATTCAAAAGAGAGACACCAGACTTAATTCCTCCGGACTTTATTCCCTTCAGACCCTTTGGCCTCCTTGTGTTAAGAGTGGGCACTCCGGGAAGAAGCCCACCGACGGGTGAAACATGTAGAGTGTTTACTTTACTACAGCCTTTATGTAATCTTCTATTCTGAGGGACTTATGATGGATCTGATGCAGCATTTTGGACTTTATTTTTTGTTCCTGTTATAAGCAGACTTTGGAAACACATCCTGTACAATCAATATGGACACAAACTCTACACAATCTAGCTGCAGCTGAGTATTACCCTCCTTACTGTTTGGGCATTACCTGTCCTTGCAGTGCTGCGCTTTGTGGTGTTTTCAATATGTATGACTCTGTTTGCTAATATGTCTTTATTAGTCATATTTTTCTTTATTTGCTGCATCAGTTCTCATTGATTTCATTTTGGGGAAATGCTGTTCAGGGTATAACTATTATTATTGTTATATTATTTTTCCCTGGTTGCTTTATCTCTTTTTTTTTCCCCCTCTGTTTTTGGTATACATATTAATTTTTCCTGGCTATATACTGGGTCATTGACTATATACTTTTTCCAACGCAATGATTTATCATTCTTTCATGCATATGTCAGTGGGAATATATTTTTTGTATTGCCTATTATGTTAGACTAAACTACTTTGTTGTCATTATTTAAACTTTATTTAGACACATTTTAGTTTTTCTTCTTTTTGTAATACTGATAGTATTTGATTAGTAGTCCTCTCTTTATATCTTTGATACATATATATTTTCATAGGCTGTATTTAGTATATTTATGTTTTTAAGTTAGTGTCTTGTTGTTATATCAATAAAATCTTGTTCATTTTTTCTGAATTGGCGGAGCATCTGTTTCTTTTTAACAATCTTTATCTTATAGATTAGTTTAGGTGTAATTTAGAGTGCTACTAAGGGGATTGTCTTTGTTCTTTTCATCGGTGTGTCTTATATAGTTTTCACTATCCCCTAGCACCATCAGGTCCTATTTAATTTATATACTGACTTTATTTGGGGTATATATTTTATTTTACCCTTATAGTTAGTTTTATTAAAGGGATTGAGTTAACCTTATATATTATGTGTTGAGCAACTTCTCCTTTTGTGTGTTCTATATATATTAAGACCAGCCTCACACTGATGATACCCATCAAGGTTGAAACATGTATGTGAGTAGGTCTAATGGCTTTGCATCTCATCCCAGCCTCTGTTTAAAAGCTGTGTTTAAAACAGCATGCATTGGCTTGAGGATTGGCTTGTGTAATACGAGCTTGAGACAAAAGGTGGCACTGAGTGCTCATTTGCATGTCATCTCCCAGAATCCCTTGCTGCAGTGGAAGTGCTGTATGCTGGGTGACAATGGGGAAAGACAGGGTTGCAGACCTGTCTAAGACATGCAAATGAACATACAGTAATATTTACAGTTGCTTTATGCTTTACTGTGGAGGGTTTTTGTCACTTGTTTTACCCACCATAACCTTAATGACAGTGGTGATTACCTAGTCTAGTCTCAAACCTGCTAGCCATTAAGACCAGCCTCACACTGATGATACCCATCAAGGTTGAAACATGTATGTGAGTAGGTCTAATGGCGTTGCATCTCATCCCAGCCTCTGTTTAAAAGCTGTGTTTAAAACAGCATGCATTGGCTTGAGGATTGGCTTGTGTAATACGAGCTTGAGACAAAAGGTGGCACTGAGTGCTCATTTGCATGTCATTTCCCAGAATCCCTTGCTGCAGTGGAAGTGCTGTATGCTGGGTGACAATGGGGAAAGACAGGGTTGCAGACCTGTCTAAGACATGCAAATGAACATACAGTAATATTTACAGTTGCTATATATATATATATATATATATAGTGTTCGACAAATCACCCAAAAATCTACTCGCCCAACCAAAAAAATCTACTCGCCACCTAGTCTCGCCACCTAGTCCCACCCCAACCCCACTTTAAAATAAAATATATAAATAAAATACATTGAATAAATTCCTAGTCAGAACAACATTGGTTTTTGACATAAATGTATTTATTGTATTACATTATACTACAATTAGTCTGTGTGTGTGTGTGTGTGTGTGTGTGTGTGTGTGTGTGTGTGTGTGTGTGTGTGTGTTGGATCTAGAAATAAAAGCGAGATGTGAATGACTTAACCTGAACCCCTTAACCATTGTCTGGACGTCCCCGCTTCACAATATCTAAAGCAGCAATCCCGCCTGGGATCTTACCTGATCCGCAGTCCCTCAATGTCCAGGTACCTTCATTCCAGCAATCTTATACATTGAAGGGGAGGTGTTCCCTACCTGTTTTCTGGGTTAGGGGGGATTCCGATGCTTCCTGTGTGAAGCTCGAGAGTTAGATCTGGAAGAAAGCAGTATAAGTTATTTCGGTGTAGTATAGGGCAGTTAAGATATACAGGGTAAATAAGATATCCAGATCCAGGGAGAGAGACAGTGTGGGGGAGAGAGACAGAGAGAGTGTGGGGGAGAGAGACAGAGAGAGTGTGGGGGAGAGACAGAGAGAGTGTGGAGGGGAGAGAGACAGAGAGAGTGTGGAGGGGAGAGAGACAGAGAGAGTGTGGAGGGGAGAGAGACAGAGAGAGTGTGGAGGGGAGAGAGACAGAGTGAGTGTGGGGGAGAGAGAGACAGAGAGAGTGTGGAGGGGAGAGAGACAGAGAGAGTGTGGAGGGGAGAGAGACAGAGAGAGTGTAGGGGAGAGAGACAGAGAGAGGAGATAGGGGGGGGGCTGACTGATGGGGGGAACTGGTGAGGAGATGGTGACTGACTGGGACTTTGACTGACTAGGTGGGGGGACTGACTGATGGGGGGGGGGAACTGGCTGAGGAGATGGTGACTGACTGGGTGACTTTGACCGACTAGGTGGGGGGGCTGACTGATTGGGGGGTACCTCTGGTGTCACACACACACACACTCCCATATACACACACACACACACACACTCCCATATACACACACACACACACACACACACACACACACACACACACACACACACACACACACACACACACACACACACACACACTCCCATATACACACACACACACACACACACACTCCCATATACACACACACACACACACACTCCCATATACAGACACACACACTCCCATATACAGACACACACACTCCCATATACACACACACTCCCATATACACACACACTCCCATTTACACACACACACACACACTCCCATGTACACACACACACACTCCCATATACACACACATATGCACACCCATATACACACATACACATCCCCATATACACATACACATCCCCATATACACACACACACACACACACACACACACACACACACACACACACACACACACACACACACACACACACACTCCCATATACACACACACACCCACACACACACACTCCCATATACACACACACACTCCCATATACACACAAACACACACACACACCTATATACACACACACACACACACCCCCATATACACACACACACACACACACACACACACCCATATACACACACACACACACCCATATACACACACACCCATATACACACACACTCCCACATACACACACACACTCCCATATACACACACACACACTCCCATATACACACACATTACCATACACACACACACACACACACACTCTCTCTCTCTCTCTCTCTCTCTCTCTCTCTCTCTCTCTCTCTCTCTCTCTCTCTCTCTCTCTCTCACTCTACACAGATGGAGGGGGGTCGGAACAGAGGAAAGGCCGCGACCAGCACCACCACCCGCTCCCCCCCCCTCCTCCTGCGCAGACAGCGGGAACGCCGGGGACAGCGGTGGGGGGAAGAAACCCCCCGCTACCACCTCCATGCAGGCAGCGGGAGCACCGGGCACGTGGGGGGGATCAGAGGGAAGCGGGGACCTGAGGGACATCCCCGCTCCCATCTCTTGCCCCGCGGGCTGACACGGGGGGGAAGCGGGGACAGGAGAACACCCCCGCACCCATCTCCTGCCCCGTGGTGACAGGGGGATTTTTTTTTTTCCATGGAGGACACAGTAAGTATTATCTGTGCCTTACCCCCTGTCCCCGGTGCTCCCGCTGCCCGCAGTTATGGAGGTGGTAGTGGGGGTGTTCTCCTGTCCCCGGCGCTCCCCCCGTGACAGTCCCTCAGGTCCCCGCTTCCCCCTGTCACCGTGTGTAAGGCCGCGGGCCAAGAGATGGGAGCGGGGATGTCCCTCGGGTTCCCGCTTCCCCCTGTCACCACGGGGCAGGAGATGGGAGCGGGGGTGTTCTCCTGTCCCCGCTTCCCCCCCCGTGTCAGCCTGCGGGGCAGGAGATGGGAGCGGGGATGTCCCTCAGGTCCCCGCTTCCCTCTGACCCCCCCATGTGCCCGGTGCTCCCGCTGCCTGCATGGAAGTGGTAGCGGGGGGTTTCTTCCCCCCACCGCTGTCCCCGGCGCTCCCGCTGTCTGCGCGGGAGGAGGGGGGGGAGTGGGTGGTGGTGCTGGTCGCGGCCTTTCCTCTGTTCCGACCCCCCTCCGTCTGTGTAGAGTGAGAGAGAGAGTGTGTGTGTGTGTGTGTGTGTGTATGGGAGTATGTGAGTGTGTGTGTGTATATGGGTGTGTGTGTGTATATGGGTGTGTGTGTGTGTATATGGGTGTGTGTGTATGGGAGTGTGTGTATATGGGAATGTGTGTGTGTATATGGGAGTGTGTGTGTGTGTGTGTATATGGGAGTGTGTGTGTGTGTGACACCAGAGGTACCCCCCAATCAGTCAGCCCCCCACCTAGTCGGTCAAAGTTACCCAGTCAGTCACCATCTCCTCAGCCAGTTCCCCCCATCAGTCAGTCCCCCCACCTAGTCAGTCAAAGTCACCCAGTCAGTCTCCATCTCCTCACCCAGTTCCCCCCATCAGTCAGCCCCCGCCTATCTCCTCTCTCTCTCTACTCTCCCCATCTCTCTCCCCTCCCAGTCTTTCTCCCCTCCCCGTCTCTCTCCCCTCCCCGTCTCTCCCCTCCCTGTCTCTCTCCCCTCCCTGTCTCTCTCCCCCACACTCTGGCTGTCTCTCTCCCCCACACTCTCTCTGTCTCTCTCCCCCACACTCTCTCTGTCTCTCTCCCCCCACACTCTCTCTGTCTCTCTCCCCCACACTCTCTCTGTCTCTCTCCCCCACACTGCTTCTGTCTCTCTCCCCCACACACTCTCTCTGTCTCTCTCCCCCCACACTCTCTGTTTCTCTCCCCCCCACACTCTCTCTGTCTCTCTCCCCCCACACTCTCTCTGTCTCTCTCCCCCCACACTCTCTCTGTATCTCTCCCCCCCCACTCTCTCTCTGTCTCTCTCCCCCACACTCTCTCTGTCTCTCTCCCCCACACTCTCTCTGTCTCTCTCCCCCACACTCTCTCTGTCTCTCTCCCCCACACTCTCTCTGTCTCTCTCCCCCACACTCTCTCTGTCTCTCTCCCCCACACTCTCCTCTGTCTCTCTCCCCCCACACTCCCTCTGTCTCTCTCCCCCCACACTCTCTCTGTCTCTCTCCCCCACACTCTCTGTTTCTCCCCCCCACACTCCCTCTGTCTCTCTCCCCCCCACACTCCCTCTGTCTCTCCCCCCCCATACTCTCTCTGTCTCTCTCCCCCCCCTACACTCTCTCTGTCTCTCTCCCCACCACACTCTCTCTGTCTCTCTCCCCCCCACACCCTCTCTGTCTCTCTCTCTGGATCTGGATATCTTATTTACCCTGTATATCTTAACTGCCCTATACTACACCGAAATAAATTATACTGCTTTCTTCCAGATCTAACTGTCGAGCTTCACACAGGAAACATCGGAATCCCCCTAACCCAGAAGACAGGTAGGGAACACCTCCCCTTCAATGTATAACATTGCGGGAATGAGGGTACCAGGACATTGAGGGACTGCGAATCAGGTAAGATCCCAGGCGGGATTGCTGCTTTAGATATTGTGAAGCGGGGACGTCCAGACACTGGTTAAGGGGTTCAGGAAACTAGTCATTCACACCTGGCTTTTATTTCTAGATCCAACATTTACACACACACACACACACACACACACACACACACACACACACACACACACACACACACACACACACACACACACACACACACACACACACACACACACACACACACACACACACACACACACACACGTAACAAGGACTAATTGTAGTATAATGTAATACAATAAATACATTTATGTCAAAAACGAATGTTGTTCTGACTAGGAATTTATTAAATGTATTTTATTTATATATTTTATTTTAAAGCGGGGTTGGGGCGGGACTAGGGGCGGGGTTGTGGGCGGGACTAGGTGGCGAGTAGATTTTTTGGTTGGGCGAGTAGATTTTTGTGTGATTTGTCGAACACTGTATATATATATATATTTTTTTTTTTTTAAACCTTTGTATGTCTGTCCTGTGTCTCCCGGCAATCTGATTGGCCAGAGGCTGAGTGACAGACCAATCAGATTGCTCCGTGGTCCGCCCCCTCTCATTGGCTTGCTTCTATGGCCTCGACCGGCCCTCCTCCTCCTCGCTCCACCGCCTGGCCACTCTCTTTTTCTCCCTCTCATTCTGTCTCCCGCTGAGTCCCCCTGCCCCCAGGTATCACCCCCACCGGATACTGCCCCCCTCCCTGCCCCCGGGTGTCACTCCCCCCCACTGCCCCCTTTGTCGGTCCCCCCTCCCTTTCCCCGGTGCCCCCCTGTCACCTGCGTGTTCCGAGCGGTCTAGTGGGCTGGCGGTGCACACACGCGCGGCTGCTCCCACTCCTCGGACGACTCACTGTCCTCTCGACGCCGGCTCGCGCATGCTCCGGGGCGCCATGCTCCCGGCGGACTGCGCTGCATGGTCTGCCTCCCACGCCCGGGACCGTGGCTGCTCCCACTCCTCGGGCGGCTCACCATCCTCCCGACGGCGGCTCGCGCACGCTCCGGGTCGCATGGCGGCCTGCGCTGCATGCTCCGCCCCCCACGCCCGGGACTGACCGGGTTGAGCGCCCGGATTGGAGAGAGGCGCCTTCTGGACCGGTGGGAGCTCGGAGAATGGACGGAGGGGACTGGTGTCCCCCGGTGGGGGGCGAGGCTGCGGCATCCTCACTGCAGTTGTTGGGGCCCGATGACATGTGTCTCACAGTGTGTGTGTGTGTGTGTGTGTGTGTGTGTGTGTGTGACTGTGTGTGTGTGTGTGTCACTGTGTGTGTGTGTGTGCCACTGTGTGTGTGTGTGTCACTGTGTGTGTGTGTCACTGTGTGTGTGTGTGTCACTGTGTGTGTGTGTGTCACTGTGTGTGTGTGTGTGTCACTGTGTGTTTGTGTGTGTCACTGTGTGTTTGTGTGTCACAGTGTGTGTGTGTCACAGTGTGTGTGTGTGTGTCACAGTGTGTGTGTGTGTGTGTGTCACTGTGTGTGTCAAAGTGTGTGTCACAGTGTGTGTCACAGTGTGTGTCACAGTGTGTGTCAAAGTGTGTGTCACAGTGTGTGTCAAAGTGTGTCACAGTGTGTGTGTGTGTCACAGTATGCGTGTGTGTCACAGTATGTGTGTGTGCGTGCGTCTCACTGTGTGTGTGTGCGCCTGCGTCTCACTGTGTTTGTGTGTGTGTGTGTGCATGCGTGCGTCTCACTGTGTGTGTGTGTGCATCTCACTGTGTGTGTGTGCGTGCGTCTCACTGTGTGTGTGTGTGTCTCGCTGTGTGTGTCTCACTGTGTGCTGCGCAGGGGGGGGAACGGCGACCGGAGCGGTGCGGGGTGGCACGGCCGGAGCTGTGTAGGGGGGGGACACGTCCAGAGCTGTGTAGGGGAGGGAGAGGAATGGCCGGCGCTGCGCAGGAAGGGGGAGGACTGGAGCTGCGCGGGGGGGGAGGTGGAGAGGGACGTGGAGAGAGGAGGGAGCAGGAGGTTTTGGTCCCGGGCAGCGCCGGGTCTCTCAGCTAGTATATATATATAGCAGAAAATAGCTGTGTTTGTCCAGTTGCGATAGTGTAGAATAAATGAGTTCTTCAGTATTAGGTGATACCTTTTTTATTGGACTAACAATTTATGTCATAGGACACGCTTTCGAGAGTTCTCCTCTCTTCAGGTCAGCAATACTTGACCTGAAGAAGAGAGGAGAACTCTCGAAAGCTTGTCCTATGACATAAATTGTTAGTCCAATAAAAAAGGTATCACCTAATACTGAAGAACTCATTTATTCTACACTATCGCAACTGGACAAACACAGCTATTTTCTGCTATATATATATACTAGCTGAGAGACCTGGCGCTGCCCAGGACCAAAACCTCCTGCTCCCTCCTCTCTCCACGTCCCTCTCCGCCTCCCCCTCTACGCAGCGCCGGCCACTCCCCCCCCTACACAGCTCCGGGCGTGTATCCCCCTACACAGCTCCAGCCGTGCCGCTCCGGTCGCCGTTCCCCCCCCCCCCCCCCCGAGCAGCACACAGTGAGACACACAGAAAATACTTAATAACTCATTTATTCTGATATATATATATATATATATATATATATATATATATATATATAAAATCAGAATAGACAAAAATGTTGATGACCCTATATAATTATTTAAATGCTCATTACCAAAACGCATACATATGTTATATATACATGAATTGCTGAAAACTACCAGACTAAACCTTTTTCTCAATGTCTTTACTTGTATAAACACTGTTGGCCCCACCACATGGGGAAAACATTACAGAATTGCTTCTACTTTAACGTAGGACGGTATTTGACTCACCAGTGTTTGCAAATTCATGTATGATTTCTTATTGTTATCCAGAAGGAATGCTGTATCATTTTTATTGCTGGCAATAGACAGCTGGAAGGAAAGTTATCAGCGACATTTCATTTCCTGCTCATTGCTGATAGCTGTCTGTGTACAGTATCTGAACTGTTTTATTTCTGTGCCCTCTCTAGTTTGTTCTGATCTGTTGTGGGCTCCAATAGCTTTGAAGGGGTTAACAGATTAAATGCATATAATATCACATATCATGACAGTTAATGGGTTGCATAGAAATATTTAGCTACTGTACGTGATCTTAACAATTATTGTAATCTGTGTGCAATTAAAACAAATGTGGTACTTTTTTATTTTAAAAGTAATCTATATACAAACACATGCATTTTTGGGGGAATTTTAAAAATAACGGCGAGAGGCAATTTTGGGTACTTTCCTGTTATCCGGAGCCATAGTCAAAAGAACTTCTTTATTATTAAAAAGAACTTATTTATTTATTATTAAAAACAACTTATTTATTTATTTATAACAAATTTTAATTGAGATTCCGGAGGCCCAAAAAGTTTGTGCTTTCAGCAGTGACTCAAATACTTAATCGTCTCCCACGTGCTGCCTCCGAATGAATTCGGCCAAATATGACTCTAAATTATGACGTGCTGTTCCTCGGTGTTGTTTGTTTTGCGCCATTTAGCCGATCCCCACATTCGCTCGACGCTCTGTGTGTGGACGCCAGTGTGCGGATCAATGAAGCTGTACCGATGATTGACTTTGAAATGCTCAGATCCGGCCTTTTCCAATTCCTCGGTCTTGTAGGCACGCCAACTTTCTGAGTAAATGGTAGAGCCCGTTTAGATATTTTCCAAAATTTCCCGCATTAACGTTGCTGCACTGCAATCGCTAACTTCCACCATGAAGCACTTGCGGTTCTCCCGACAAATTCCTCCGACTACCCACTGCTGAGGAAACACTCGGCCGGCATTGTTCTTACGCTTGGTGAACAAGCTCTCGTCGATTTCGACAATTAATCCTTTGCCTCCAATCTTCTGTTTTGGGAGTTGGATGAGGTATTTAGCGCACGCTTCTCGCATGTAGTTGTTCCAGTCGACAGTTGTGTTCTTATTCACGCCCAATTCATCCTCGCACCACTTTATCGACGTCAATTCCTTGGCCCAGCAGTAGAAGAAAGGAACGCCTGTCCCAAAGTGTAGACGACTATCCGTGAACCAATTCCCGGTGCGGATGTTGACCTTCTTCCGGCAAGTATACTTCCTGCAATCCCAGAAAATACTTGAGCCAAAGTACAGCTTCATTTTGTGACCATTTTTACACACTAGACCAGCTGTCAGTACACCTTTCTTTTGTAAGAACGCCACTGCTTCTTCGGTACGCGTTAAACTGAAGATTTTCATTCTCATTTGTCAAAATTACAGTAGATTCGTGAAGTACAGTGAAGTTATTATTGTGTACAGTAGATTCGTGAACAGTGAAGTTATTGTGTACAGTGCAGTTATTGTGTTCAGTAGATTCGTCATTTTGGAATATGGTTTTTGAATATGGCTCCGGATAACAGGAAAGTAATTTTGTCATGAATAACATGGCATCAATATATCAAGCTATTCTGCATCTACAGATGTAGCAGCCGTTCTTGCTGGTGCATAGCAGTGAGACGCACGCAACGCCACAGCGGGAGCACCTGACATTGTGTGTAGATTAAACGCAGGCGGGGCTAACGTGTTATTGCCCACGCTGGTTCACACCAGTGTGTTCAATAATGCCTGCTACACCACTATTTATCTTTATAAATTTTATCTTGATATTTATGGAGTGTAAAAAGCAGGAGATAGTGCGGTACATAATGTATACATAAAACTGACTCATACTGGGACATCTTTAGCTATTTTGTTGAATAATGAGCTTTTCCTCTGAACTTCACCACCAAGCCAGCTATGGGTCTCTCCCACACACCAACTAAATAACGTTAAGCAGGGCGAGACTGTCCAGGAACAAAGTGACCTAATGATTAGTAATATGTTTAGTGGGTCAAAGAGGCAGACGTATGTAGGACTAAGTGGCATTGTGCAAGTGATCCTCCAGGAATTAGAGACAGACACAAGGTACTCTAGTCCACAACGGACAAGCAGACTCTTGAGTGTTTGTGGTGAGCACTACTCTGGGGCCTGAAACATGGGAGCCCCCCCCCCCTCCCTGGTGCCAACCTTAAAATGGAATATATTAAATATTGATATGTCTGACAGTTTCTATCCAAAGAAGAAACTGATTGCGAGGTGGCATAAAGCTAACTGTTTCAAATGGAATAAACATCCATAATGACTTTGCTTCAGAGTACCTCTCAATCGTTCTCAATATCATCTGTTGATTTGTAATTATGCTACTCTATATAAAGCAAGTATTGGTGTTAGAGGGATAAAGTTCCACCTCACCTAAGTTTTTCTTTTTTTAATACCAATTCTCTTAATTTGACATAAAGTAGAAAATAAAAAAACGGGGACACAACTTTTCCACGTTTCTTGTGATGAATTGGCCTCATTATTTTCCAATCAGAACCACTCCAGTCCCTTCTGCACCGGCCATATTTGCTATTTACTTTGCAATTTAGAGATTCTTCAACATACTGTATGGCAGCAGAAAATAGGAGCACTTGAGTCTGTCAGTGCAGGATAGAGGCGCGTCCAAGCAAGTGAAGCCCTCCTTTTATAGGGTGACCATATTCGTCCCGGCAAAAAACGGGACAAATGTCGCACATGTGCAGTCGTGAGCGCCGACTGCGCATGCGCGATCAGCGCTTGCCTGTCGCTTATGCGCACGCATGATCGGCACTTGCCGACCGCTCGTGCACATGTGCGATCGTAGCTTGCTGGTGGCGCATGTGCGGCTGGCAAACGCTGATTGCGCATACATGCCGGGTGTCGATAGAAAACCGGGACAGCGGCCCAAAAAGTCAGGACAGAGGCCTAAAATCTGGGACGTTTTGTCGCTCTACTCATATAGAAACATTTTAACATAGAACTCCAGTTACATAATTATATTATATTCTTATAATATGTCATATGCTAATAACAGCAGTATTATATTTATTATTTTGTATATGCTTATATAAAAACTGAATAAAAGCGGGGATATAAGCCGTATTAAAGTATTTTTTTTTTTAGAAATAGTTTAATTAGATGAAGGTTCTGAACTTCAACCAATGAATACAGGAGACACATACTGAAGCTCTTCCCTTTTATATCGCAGTGTCCTAACTAAGTGTAATCGGTACAGCTGGTATTCATTAGCTACTGGACCCAAACGCAGGTACTGTACCTGCCAAATACTGTACGGAAAGTTGGGGGAGGGGAGGGGTCTGCAACGCACTGCTCATCACTGGCACTGAAGGAGTTGCGGAATTGGAGTTGACGTAAAGAGCAAAGAATCCCTTTCCATAACAAATGCTTCTCCTGCCAATGTCCCTCCGTGAAAAAATAACTCAAACAAATCGCATGATTAATGAAACTGCACAAGTAGAATATTTTCCATGAATGATTTCCCCCCATTGCTTTCCAGGGAACTCCTTAGAGGAGAAGGTATGCACATGGCTCAAATTTCTAATGTGTGCTTGTTTGAAAACATTAACAAATGATTATATTTCAATAAGCTGTAATTAGAAAGAAAATGGTTTGTTTCGACTGCATTAACTGGTTTAAACATTGGTATTGGTCTGCCCAGCATATCCGTTCTGGATGGAACACTGATAATAACACACTCATCCAATTGTGATTTATTGATGAAAACACAACTTCTTATGCATGTAACAAATCATTCGATGCTGGAAAGTCTAACTACAAGAGTGGGATATTTTAGTGCTTTACCAAAAGAAAGGGGTATATAAATAATAAATGAGAAATGTAATGAAAATGTGAAGTTTCCCATGGATGCCATCAGTAGATTAGAAACACAGAGGAGATTAAAGCAGCAATAAAAGATTCACATACATAGTAATGTATTGCTGTGCAAATGTTTCAATGCCAAAGAGTATCTTCATCAGCGCTGTGTAACATGAAACGCGTGGGAGGAGAATTGTGTCCCTCTTCTGTCCCTAGTATGTTTTTTGTTTTTGAACATGTAATCTAATAAACCTTTTTTATTTTTTTAATACCCGGTGAGTTTGGTGCCTTTTTGTCTTGATAGCTGTCCAACCAATCTGCAGTTTTTTCATTGTACAGATGTAATAAGACTTACACCCCTGTGACCATGAGGAACCTAAGGCTGCGAAAACACTGCCGCTGAGCGCGCTCATGGTTGAGAGCGGTGATGTCACCAACTCTCCAAGCATGAGCGCTCAGCTGGGGGGGTGGGGGGGCGTGGCCGAGCAGTGACTGGCGCTGATTGGTTGCTGAAGGTCATGTGACCCTTTAGCGCACCTGGAAATCCATTTAATCTGTCTCGCCAAGTGCTTAGCGCCCGCGAGCGTATGGGCACGAGCGTGGCTGGACACATTGACATTAATTGAACTCAACGCGCCAAGCGTGCTCAGCAGCAGCATGGACACAGCCCCAGTCTAAATCCTCAGCAATTATTTACGTTTTGTGGGTTTTATGCGGTTACCACGCCGGGAAAAATGTGTAGTTTTTGCATTGGTAAAAGCGGTCCATTTATTAACACCTTTGCACAAATGGTCACAGACGATCTAGAAATGCAAAGCCGCAAATACAAAATAAAAAGAGATAATCTCAGTATTGAGGAGAAATGTGTGCTACGTGCACTTGGAGAAAATGACTCTATTGTGATCAAGCCTGCTGACAAGGGGGTGGGGGGGCTGGTGATTATGGACAAAACATACTATGTTCAGGAATCATTACGTATTCTTGGAGATAGGTCCACTTACCAACCTCTTCCCTCCAACCCTACAGTTAATTATCAACAACAATTATTCAATTTTCTAAACACGGGTTTAGATCAACAAATCCTAACAAAACAGGAATTTGAGTTTCTTTACAATCAATATCCCATCATTCCAATTTTTTATATAATCCCTAAAATTCATAAAAACCTAAATCAACCACCTGGACGTCCAATTATATCAGGAATTCAGTCACTTACCTCCCACCTGTCTCAATTCATAGACCATCATCTACAACCATATGTCATTAAGCTTCCATCATATCTTAGGGACACGACCCCCATACTGCAGACCCTCAATGACATTCAATGGCAACCACATTACTATTTAGTAACAGCTGAAGTCACTTCATTATACACTGTCATTGACCACGCACAGGGTTGTGATGCTATTGGTCAAGTTCTAGATAATGACCCCTCAGTTTCCAATGCATTTAAATCTTTTTTAATTTCAGGTATTCAATTTATTCTTTCACATAATTTTTTTAATTTTAACAATTCATATTATTTACAGATATGTGGCACCGCCATGGGAACCAGGTTTGCTCCAAGTTATGCTAACCTATTTATGGGCAGCTGGGAAAATAAATTCATGTGGTCCAGCTGCCCCTTTGGAGCAAGCTTGGTGCTCTGGCAGCGCTACATCGATGACATTTTTTTCATTTTGTCAGGCTCGTTACAACAGTTGGAATCATTCCAACATTATATGATTGACAATTTATTTAATCTAAAATTCACTTTTTCATCAAGTAATATTTCAATAGAATTTTTGGATTTAGTCATTTACATAATGGATAATTCATTACATACTAAAACATTTTTAAGACGGTTCAAGCGAACAATTATCTACATGCCAATAGTTATCACAACCCAGCGCGGATCAACAACATACCAAAAGGACAGTTTACCAGACTCAAACTGAATAGTTCCACTCTAGATGTATTCCATACACAAGCACAAGAATTAAAAAACAAATTCATAGATAGAAAAAATCCGCCTTATGAATTAGATCAAATCATATCTGAAGTTAAATCAATAGATAGAACCACTCTTTTAAAATATATGCAGAAAAAAACAGAAACAACAATAAATATACCTTTCATTACTCAATACAACCAAATGGCCCCAGCCATAAGGAAAACTCTTCGCAAGTACTGGACGATTCTAAGAAAGGATAAAGATTTGGTAGATATACTACCCACTAATCCGAAAATTATATTTACAAAAGCACCAAATAGAGGTCAAAAATTGGCTCCTAGTTGTCTCTTGATGCGAAATAAACACCGCACTAATAATGCTGCCAAGGGATACTATATTTGCAATACATGCACAGCTTTCAAGTACAGTGCGAAGAGTTTTTCTTTCACCTCCACCAGAACATCCAGGACATATACCATCAAACAACATATCACATGTAATAGCACTAATGTCATTTATCTCCTTGAATGTCCTTGCGGTCTGCAGTATATGGGTATGACCACCAGGTCCATCAAACGTCGTCTATATGAACATATTTATAATATTCAAAAGGGCTTGATCACACATAATGTGTCTAGCCATTTACTCCAAGTGCACGGCAAAGATCCGAAGGGTCTCAAATGTATGGCCATAGAAGTCCTCACGCCTCATTGGCGAGGAGGTAACACTACAAGTCTCCTGGGGAGAAGAGAATCCTTCTGGATATATGAGCTCCAGACTTTAGCACCGTCTGGGCTCAATATAGAGTTTGATCTCAAATCCTTTTTGATGGATAAGTAAGTAATCATAAGTGGTTTACTATAAACCATCTTATTATTGATCATAGTATGTTGTAATACAGTATCTGTCACAATATACCAGTAACACTTTATTTAGATTTCACATTACAGTAACACTTATCTTAATTTTATAATATTATTTCACATATCACCCATTACATATTAGTTTCACCATATAGGTTATATTTTACTTTTACACACAGCTTTCACATTTAGTTAGGAGCACTTATATACACGTACACTTATCTTGCGCACCGTTGTTCTAGTAGCCAGTATACTAATATCATTATTGATATTGGCCTTTATTATATTTATAGCTACATCATTATTGATATTTGGTACTAGACACTTAGATTTATATGGAATATCATCTAATATCACAGGGACCATTTGATATATTCACATTTGCACTACATTCACATTTGCACTATAGATTTACATACAGCATAGGGATTGCATATTGTACATTTTGGACCCTCTTCGTTCAAAATATCTCATGGATTGGCATATATAATGTTGTCCTAACAGTATAGGATGCCATTGATGTAATTACCAAAGCATCTCAAACGCTTTATACTGAAATAACAATAAATATATGACAGCATTTAGAGGTGGGGTATTAATGCTCTGCACATACAGAAGGAATATTATTACCAATGGTTTATTTGTTAATTATTTATTATTTGTTTATATGTTTATTATATTGTTTTTTGTTTTATGTAATTGTTTGTATTTTTGCTGAGGCACCTAGCCGATTGGCGTTTCAACTGCGCATGTCCGACAATACCAATAGGTGTACTGCACCTTTTAATTGGAACTATTTAAACACAGACATACAGGGACTGAGACATTATTGTTATACCCCTGAGGAAGCAAGCCACGTCTTTCGAAATGCGTAGGGTGGTCCTGCTCTATACTCCACTGCCGAACATCTAGCTGACATTCCCGCTGACTACCGATTTGAACCATTACAGTGATTAGAGCATGAGCGAATCTGCCGTTACCATCCGCACATCACTGTTGAGCAGGGTCCTGGAGAATCTGCAGTTGCGAATCTGCAGCTGTGATTACACATTCACAGGCTGTCCGTATCACAGAGGTTGGAGCCACAGATCTGCAGAGGTCTGTCCCCGCGAGAGCAGGGGAGTGCTCCACCCGGGAGCCGACGCCGAACATCAGCACGCTACCGATGCCAAAGGGGAACGCTTGGAGCAGACTGGCCACAGATGAGAGGGGATACTCTCCGAATATCCACTGTCCGTTACCTTCTTACTTCTGGTAAGCAGGAGTGTATTAGTGGGACCTATTCCATTTTCATACTTATAGCAATAATATTTGCGTTTTACTAATTGTGTTTTATTAAATGTGTTTTTTATAACTATCAGTCACCTGTCTGTTCTTAGCATTTGTTGTTTGTATTGTGTTTTTGTGTATTTGTGTATATTTGTTTAGGTTATCATACAGTATTACACTATGTCATTTTATTTATTTTTATTCCATGTTTGACCATCTACACGTGGAGTACTCCATTGGATCTGCCAGTACCATCGATTCTGGTTGTATATATCCTTTATATATGTTTTGATACATGTGCCGAGCGCCAGGGATATAACACTCTTTCCACTTTAGCATTGGTCGTAGTACTCTGTAGTAATGTTAGTCTGTGCTAGTGTGTCTTTAATCTGAATGCAATACAACCTATCCCTATGTGTGTGCGTGTGTATATATATTCCGGGTATGCACCTTAACCCTGGCTGTGCTCAAAGCTGTGACCATTCAGCAAGCTTAAGCCTATAGGGAACCATGTTAAAAATGGTTTTTGAAGCAAAAAGTGGCACTGAGTGCTCATTTGCATGTCATTTCCCAGAATCCCTTGCTGCAGTAGAAGTGCTGTATGCTGGATGATAATGGTGAAGGGTGGGGTTGCAGACTTGCCTAAGACATGCAGATGAGCATACAGTTGTATATGTATATATATATATATATATATATATATATATATATATATATATATATATATATATATATATATATATATATATATATATATATATATATATATGTAACGGTGTTTCTGGCCCGGCCTGACCCACCCAATCTCACATTGGCCCCTGTGGTCTAACCGGACCCCATTACAGTGTAGATTTGCCTGATGGTGCACCTGTTGGCTACAGGACTCCTGAGTCTCCCGCATGATGGTGTGTGGGGAGGACCCGTCAGACAGGCAGCTGAGGTAGTGTGCTGAGTCTCACCTAGTTCCAGTGCAGCGCCTCCACCTCACCAGGGTCCCTGCGTCCGCAAGGGGATGATCCTGGCGAGGAACTCCTCCGTGGTGCTCCTCTCTGTACACTCATTCCAGATAGATACACGAGAGGGTTTCTGGCTGAACTCATCTTTATTGACACGGCAGGGCAGCTGCCCTCCACAAGGAGTATCTTCAGCCGCTCATCTCGCCAGTGCTCCCTTTAGATAGGTATATCACCTAGATCAGGGATTCACTATTCCCGCAGGAATCACTGTCCTGTGCCAGGTCCCTGGACACAGCCTCCCATGGAGTTACTATATCATAACTGACAGAACTCTTCCTCAACTGGACTTGAACTAGACAGCAACTCAGGTAGAACT
Source organism: Ascaphus truei (assembly GCF_040206685.1). NCBI lineage: Eukaryota > Metazoa > Chordata > Amphibia > Anura > Ascaphidae > Ascaphus > Ascaphus truei. Next base: position 57,905,843 of record NC_134485.1, read on the forward strand.
TTCCAGCAACTCAGGTAGAACTTTCCAGCAACTCACTTTGCAACACAGTGCTGTGCCTTATGTAAGCTTCTGAAGCTGACACACCTCTGACATCACTAACCATGGAGTCAGAGCATGTGACCAGTTCCAGCCATACACAGGGCACCCCACCAGGGTGTGAGGGAAAACCTCCATGATTACTGCTGGCATGCCCACACTTACCAGGCCTTACTGCCAGCAGGAGAGATGACTGTAGGCATTTTACATGACCGCTACATATATATTAAACGATTCAACAGCGCCTGGGTGTATACTAGCCCCACAGTACTCCTGACAACAAACAAACCACAACAAATGGTGGTTTCAAGGAGCTACGTTGGTGGAATAGCTCGTGCGTCTGCTGCCAGGAGAGGGAGGACGTTCCCTGAGCCACACACAGCATCTAATGCTGGAACAACAGACTGTATACCTGAATTTCTAGAGGGACATCTGACTGTGATGCACCAGTAGCAGTGAGGTCTGATGTACTGAATAAACATTCGGCGAGCAGCTACTTGTTGGCGCATGGGTTTACCCATACAATGCTTAATTTGCATTGACAAATTGTGAGTGTGCATTTGTCTTGTGATTTTTTATTAAAATTTTGTTACCAGATTTTACACATGGATCGGGCGCTTTTTCTCTTGTTTCTCCAATATATATATATATATATATATATATATATATATATATATATATATATATATATTTCACCAGATTAGATACTGGCATTTATAATCCAAAAGTATATGTATTAAAACATACCGGCACTGCAACCAACTGACATTTCGGTCCTCTAAACGGAACCTTCTTCCAGGTAATGCGCAATAGTTTCATTCAATAGAATCATTGGTAGCTACTAGGGTACCTGAGTAGTACTATAGACTCTCCTAGTCTATTTTATCTATGTTATACACATTACACCACACAATACCATTTGTATAAAGATTTTTAATAAAGACATTTAATAAAACTTTTTTATTTTTATGCACACATTTATTCACCCCTGACCATATTATACTATAAGGTTTTGCTGTGCGCCTTTCAAAAGGGATCTTTTGGTGCCTCCTTTAGGCACATACCTCCAATCCTATATGTACACTCCCTTGGCAGCACGCTAATACCACCTAGGGGGTTTTTTTGAGCGAGGTTTTTCTCCACAGTAAATGCGCAATAGTTGCAGTGCCGGTATGTTTTAATACATACAGTATACTTTTGGATTATAAATGTGGTGTGCTGTCTCTTTTTGACCGTATCTAATCTGGTGAACTTGGTTTATTTGGATTTCTATGGGACAAGCATCTGTCTTTATGGCATGGATGGTGTAGTGCATTTCTGGACTTGTTTATATATATATATATATATATTATATATATATATATATATATATATATATATATATATATATATATATATATATATATATATATATATTTAAAAAAACGAATATACGATACCGTTCGTTCTGTGACTAACGAAATGCTTTTATTTGTGCGAGCTTTCGAGATACACTGATCTCTTCTGCCGGCAGTGTTACAATGAATAAAGCAAGATTTAACTTAAAAACAGTGCATCTTGGAATGTTATATTATACGAAGATGCATTACTCTGCCCATTGTGCATAGCGTAACACATTGTGCTATGCAGTCTCCTATTACTGTATTGAGTTTTTGTACGCAGATTTAAAAAAAAAAAAAAAAAAACTGTTTATATGTTTGATTTATATGGATTCTCCACACTTAGTTAGGTTATGGTGGGTAAAAAAAAGTGACATAAATCCTCCACAGTAAACAATATAGCGTCTATTTCCCTCACTTGACACTAGATGGCACTTGTAATGCACAAATTGGGAACGCATCGAGAAATATTGAATGGGCTATAGTTGTATGTGAAATGCCTCAACGTTCAGTGCTGAGGCCACTGCTTGTTAACTTGATGTATGTGTAGATAGCAAAGTCTCCATCTTTGCTGCGGACACTTAAATATGTGAGGTTTTAAAACCAGAGCACAAAGTAATTTTTCAGCATGCTGACTTGAACAAACTGGAAGCCTGGGCAGGTATTTTATTTATAAAAATGTTTTTCCAGGAAGTAATACATTGGGAGCTACCTCTCGTTTTCAAAGATGTCCTGGCCACAGAGTTATGGTGACATTACCTGGTTATATTAAATGAACAGAGGTTATGGCAGATATGCAAGTTTATGCATGTGTGAAGCATAAAAACATGCTACAGATGCAGCCACGAGTATTCTAACACTTGCCTTGGAAAATCTGGGGCAAGCTCCCAGTAATGCTGCAACATTTCTGTGCCATTTCTGCAGACAGACTAATGGCCCATCGGTTTAACACAGTGGGGGTCCCTGGCAGTCCCATTAAAACTGACCAGGGATCCCTGCTGTGTTAATCCGATGGGCCATTAGTCTTTCTGCAGAAATGTAAGAGAAATGTTGCAGCATTACTGGGAGAATGCCCCAGATTTTTCAAAGCAGTGTTAGAATACTCGTAGCTGCACCTGTACTTACAAACTACATTGGCCAAAATTAGTTCAAATGACACATGGTCATACGTTCGTATTTTAGGAAAGGAGATTTCAACCGCAGTGAATACAAAAATCGGTGAAAAAGTGGAATTCAATACCCATTAAGACTGAGACGTTAGATATAGAAGATATGTTTAAATGAAAAAACAAGTTAGATGTCCTTTCAGAAAGGAAATGTATACAGGGATATGCCACATAAATGAAACCTATGAAGGGTGTAAATCTAGGGAGGAATCTGATTGCTATTACTGGAGTCAGGAAGGTTTTCCCCCCTCTTATGAGATATAATTGCCAAATGTTTCACTGGGGTTTTTTATTTGTCTGTGGATCAATAGAAAATATGAGACATATTTGAGGAAACAACTACTGTTTAAAGTCAATACATTATATCAATGTAATAAGGTAAAATATATCCCTTATATGGTTTTGAAGCAAATATCTTTCATATATGGCTGCAAAATGAACTGAAATTGTAATAACATTATTCTCGTATTATTTTTATGTAACGTTTGCTCTAAATGGGTTCTGTAAAGAGTCCAAACATTCAGGTTCTATGTGTCGATTTCCCTTACTTGACACTAGGTGGCGCTTGTGATGCACAGATCTGGAATACAAATCTTGAAAGAATGTGTCCTGATTGAACGGAACATTTCAAAGCACACCTGCAAGTCTCTCTTTTTTTTTTATATGGATCAAAGAAAACACATCAACATACTGTACAGTAATTTAAATATGTATTCCTAGGATATACTATGGGTAGGGTAAATGTTGAGAATTAATGTCAATAGAACATTACTATATATTTATAAATTATATTTGTACAGTAATTACGTATTATTTATTTTTTCGAAAAACATTGTTATATTTAAAGGAGTAATCCAAGCAATACCCTACTTTAAATTTTTTTTTTTATATAAATCAGTTCTGTAGTATTAGATAAAATACTTCCTTTTTTTAAAATTCAACTCTTTATTAGTTTTAATATACTGATTTCTGTAGAAGGTTTTAAACACTTTCCCTGCAGTGCAAGATATGTGTAACACTTTCCTGTTACAACAATCATTTGTTGCCAATATTTCCAGCAGTTTGAGCTGCAAACTGTAACAACAGATAATGTTACCAAAGTAATATAAGAATACATTGTAGCTTCTGAGTTAGGCCGTGTTTATACCAAATGCGGCCGGCTGCGCGATGCCACACGCCGCCAAAACAAATACATGTTTTCCACTGAGCGTGCACTAAGTGCGCGCAACTGCGCATGCGAACAAGGCCGCAAAGTGCATGATTTAAGAACAGATCTCAGAAATTGATTTCCCGAGCGACGGCTGCGTCATGTGAGCGGTTCAGCCAATGAGGGGGGACCATTCCCGTGACGTCACGCCTCCCTGTTGCCTCCCGATGCCTCCTGCCTGCAGTGTAGGTTTCGGGCGTGCGCTTCGCCCTGAGGGACTGTGCCCTGCCGGATTGCGTATAATCGCAGCCTTACACTGACTGAAGGATTGATTTGAAACTGAAAGGCAGCCATTTAGTGACAAATATAAAAGTGCAAATGAGAGAAGTGTAAAGGTGAAAATTACACATGTGATTACAGTGCTCTATAGTGAATAAGCACTCACAACAATCGTGCATCGTGCATGGATGCGCTCATTTGCGCTTTTATATTTTTCACATTTTGCACATATGGTTCTGGAGTCAATTTTTAAGCGCAGCTTTGAGTGGTGTTATTTGTAGATTTATTGTGTGTATTGTTTGCTCTTTATATCACACGTATAGCCATTTAGTGAACCCTAAGAGCAGGATCTTTGCTGATCGATCACGGGAGAATGAATCGATCGGCAGCTTAGGTAATTAGTTTTCAAAAAAGGTCATCAAATGCTGCATATATTAAAACAAACATTTTTTTTTTTAAGCTGCTTGGATTGTCTCTTTAATATATCCCACAGTGACAAAATAAATACAAAACCTAATAGTACATTATAAAATATGGTGCACATAGCTAGTAAAATACTGTGTATTTTCTCTGCAATACAGACAAATAACATACATTTACAAGCGTATCCATAAATAGGCAGACAAATCAGCTGCGCAGAAAATGATCTGGAAATAATGGGACTGTTACCTCAATACAGTAAGTCTCACTATCCGGAACAATGTGCAACACTCAACATGAAAGGTATCCTCCTAGGTCGTTCTTATTTGTATTGTGTAGGGTGTCTCTGGAGATAGACCCCACTCTTTTCAGCTGAGGGAGCTCCCCTGCTTTCTGAGATACTTGCCTACATAGCTCTTGCTGGCTAGCAGCTCATGCTGGTCACGCAATATGGCAGCTCAAACCTGCCACAGCACAGGAGTGTATAGGACGCCACGACATTTAACAACCAGGAAATTACTGGCAGGAGCTCCTCCGGTAAGTATCTTGGGAAGCAGGGAGTCCCCAAAGTTGGAATTTATGCAGTTCAGATTCGGGGACCCCCGTGCTTCATACCTATATTGAAAAATAGATATATTTTTCTCTCCGGAAATGCCTTTTTTCTTTACCTGCACATAAGGCACACTTCCTGAGAAACACGCCAAGAGTTTGTGGAATTCGACATTTTACATTTATTTAATATTTTCTTAATATTTATTACTGGTCTGCTGACTTTTAATGCATGCTGTTAATATTGGTTCAACCAAGTGTATCATACCAATAACGAGGTGGGCAGATTGTAACAATGTTAAATAATTGTTGTGTTTTTTTTATGTTATTGAATGTATGTGATAAAAAGCTGAAGAGAACATGAATAGATTCCTTTATGAAAAGCCAGCAGTTTCCATTTCCCCAACCATACAAAGTACTGTAACATGCATGTGAGGAACACATTTAGGATTTGGGAAGTGAACAAAAGGAATAGTGTATGCCTAAAGGTTTACAGGCAAATGAAAAAATTGTTTAACAAATAGCTGGTGATTTATATCACCCTCCTGCTATTTCTGCCACATCTGTGTGGTTTGTATGTTGGACTGTAGTCTTGGATTGCTATCCATTTTACCCTACCAACTAACCCAAACAAAAATGTTAGACATGCAGAATGTAATGTAACTCAAGGGACTCAGAATCATTATTTGTAAAGGGACATAAAATAAGGCCCATATTTATTAAACAATGCTGATCCACAAAACATCTCTAGGCACCACAAGACACCTTACTGCCCATTCACATTAATGGGCCAGACGTTGTCTTATGAAATAACTGCTTAGTTAATATGGGCCTACATCTTTTATTTATTTATTTCCCTTTTCTGTGTTAAGTGACTGATTATTTTCAATGTTCCTACTGTATTTTCAAACGATATTCTATTCCTCGTTAATGGCTCCTTTCTTCTTCCTAACTTGCTACTTGATTGCTGTTCTACCCAGTATCATTTTTCTAATGTGAAATTCTGGGAGAATCTTCACTCTGACCTTAGATGACCTTCCAATTTAGGTCATTTTAATAGATTAAAGTATGGTCCAGCAAAGGTAATGTAATTACAGTAATATTATGTTGGCTCTATAAGGTGGGAGATAACGGCTGTCTCTGTTCTGCATCTGATGCTATAATGTGAAATTCATGTTTTACTTGGTGAAAAGGTGCTGTTACTGATAAAATATATCCATCTTGGGTCTGACAATGGGATTCAGGTAGGAGAGTATCTTGTATTTACATTGGCAACATAAAATAACCATTTGGGGGCTATTTATTGAATCTGCAAATGGTTGCAATACTGGTGGAAAAATAGCACCACAATTATCTAAACTGGATTTTTTTTAATTGATCAATCTGGTGCTTTAATGCACTGGTTTTGAATCTGACTTTCACAAATCTTCCCCTTTGAAAGAAATATTCACACTACACGATGAGAACAAAAATATATATACATGACTAAGAATAAAGTCTAAAAAATGTAAAGCATCTCATAGTTTAAAAACTTTGTGGTAGCAATTTATTTTTATTTTTTATAAAGGTGACTGCTCATTTGCATGTCACTACCCAGAATCCCTGCCTGCAGTGGAAACATTGTATGCTAGGATAGAGTGGGGAAAGGCAGGGTTGTTGACCTGTCTAAGACCTGTGCATGCACCACAAGTGGTATTTTTATTTTCTGTTCACTGTAAGGTGGTTGGTTTGTGTCACTTTTTTAGTCACCATAACTTATTTTGAGAAGACTGGAGAGAGCTATAAATGCTGTAAAAGTATGTCTGGAGATATGCGAGTAGGGAAGCTTGTTAAAAGTTGCATCATGCAGGGTGGCTTCTACTAACTTACTAGAGGAACAAGTTATTGATGAAACTCCAAAAATATGTCTTCTCATTAATTCAATGTGCATCCACATGAAATGTAAAACCGTTCGTAATTAAATCATTTGCAGAACAGAAAAGAGACGACAAAAGATAATTCATCATGCAGAATTTCATATACTGGGTGGTACTGTAATATCAAACCTCAAGTACTTCTTGCCTAAGTCAGCCGGGTGCTTCATATAATTACATTTCTCATTGGGACAACCCAGGGAAGTGCTTCTCATACTGAGCACTTAACGGCTGCAGTGATTTACTGAATCCTTTATAATCAAGCTGACTGCTCATTGATCAATTTCAATGACTGAGATGAAAAATAGAGGGGTTCGTACTGCATACTAGTATTCCTTGATAGCCTTATTCCCTCACCTGCTGTCTCTGTAAGTTCCCCATCAAACCTTTTAGATTGTAAGCTCTTCGGGGCAGGGATTTCCTATTGTCTGATTTTGGTGCACTTATTGTATTATTATAATTCCCTATACTGTTTTCTTTGTGAAGCGCTGAGTACACTTTTGGCGCTATATAAATAAAGACACACAATACTGAAAGTCAATGGGTGTACTTGCTGCATTCTCTCGTAGCTGTCCTCAAATTCGTAGCTGTCCTCAAATGAGCAATGTTTTAACGAAATCCAGTATAATTGTGTTTTTTTTTTTTAATTTATCAACATGTACGTCCAGTTTGGCTGTTAGTATTCTTCAAAATGTAATAAATAGGCTTCAGAATAAAACCCCCCCAGATAAAATGCTTCTCTACCTCTTGCTAATTGTGTCTATACTGTATATTCAAAACACCTTCCGATGGTTCTATGGTTATACAGAGTGTATAAGGGATAAGCTACTATCAATGGAGCTACAGTACCTTGGCACAATATCCTAGTTGAAATGCATCCACAAGTGTTGTAGACAGAGAAGCCATTACACTAAGATGTGTATCAGCAATCTCCACATGTCCAGATCATCGGGTGGTTAATTGTTTGTTACCACACTGTAGCATTGCTAAAGCCATACAAGGCACATCAGAAATAATTTCTAAAGGCTTAGGCGATCACCATTGCAAGATAAAGTGCCTCTAGAGATGAAAATGATATCTCTGCAATAAGACATATTTCACAATCTGGTCATGTACAGTACATACACTGGCGACACACTTTATTCGAGCTTGGCTAGTCCCACGAATTCGGGTATACCCGGGTGTATTGAGGTTTGTGACTGTTTTCTGCCCGAGTGCATTGGGTTATTTTTCAAGCAGGGATTGAAGCATTTTATTCCCGCTGGCTGCAATACTGCACAGTATATATATATATACTGCATTACAATTCATGAATTTATGCCATCTGGTAGACACGCGAAGCATTGCAGCCTATTAAATCCTAATCATTATCATTTAACAGATCAGCCGCCCATCAGCCAGGCATGAACCCAGGCTGGGAAGGCAAATGCAACGGGGCTTGTCAGAGGTGAGGAGTGGCGCATTCCAGGTATCTGCCAGGTACATACCGGGTATTTGCTTGAATAAAGTGTGTCGGTGCAGTACATCAACCACTTTATTTAGCGATGTAGAAGTACACTGTTACATATACTAACCCAGCCAACTTGAGCAATATGATCTTCATCCTAGCAGTCAGAAGAGTTCACATATGTAAATGAAATTGAATCTCTCCGTCTAAAAACATTCCAGTTGTCTACATTGAAAATAGACCAAGTTCATTATGAAATACTTGAGCAAAGAACACTTGTGGTTTCCTTCACATGAATAAACATCGCATAGCCAAACATGAAAACTGTAACATCAGGAATGTAAATGGGCAACATACTACAACAGAATAAAGTCCAGAAAATGCTAAGAATCTCTAACATTGTGGTGGCAAAGTGTTTGTGCTGGTTTGTAGAAGACTGGAGTTTTATAAATGCTGTCAAATGATATCTGGTGAAATGTGATTAGGGAAGATTTCTCTTAACTACAATGTAATGTGCAGCTCAGAACAATTTCAACTGGACTGTAAAAGTATAAGGCAGTGTATGGGACTCGGCCGAAGGGCACAGAATCCCATTCGTTTCTACTCTTCCAGAAGGGTGTTCCCTATTGGCTTGTATAGCATGAAGCTGTCATTCTTCATTTAACGCGTCTTTGTCTCCAAAACCACGGCTATTTTGGTTACATTGTTGATCTCACCAGACAACACGATAGTCATTGTGTAATGCAGCAAGCCAAGTGTCTGCTTTTCTAAGCTCTGCATCAACTCCAGACCTTTTCATTCTTACAGAACTAGCTGTACACAATATTAATGTCCTAGCACTCCTCTGGCAGTATAGAGGTGCCAGCAAATGTCTTCTAAGGGGCCATGTCAGCAAGGGGTTACAGATGACTTCCCATTACAGTATAATGCACTTTATTACAATACATACTAGTGGGGTATTTAATCGGGTATATAGGAGTGATTGGTGCCTAATAAAACATATACATACTTCTCAATAACGTTCTGAAACTTTTGCTGTTTACTTGGTAACAGTTTGTTATTCCTACAATCTACATGTACATTCACACCAAACACTTTTTCTTTTTGTAAGATAATCACCTAGATATTATTATCCAAACATATATACTATATATTGATATTATTATTCAATAAGAAAATGTTTTTAAGGGTGATTGAAAAAAAAAAAAAACAAGTACATTGAAATTATATTTCTTGTTGTTTTTTTTTTAAGTTGTTTAAAAAATGTGTTTTAAAAAGGTGCAGTTCCACATAGGACAAAAGTGAATGAATAGCAGAGATACTGTATGTTAAATGTATTAACGCTTCTTGACAGAGGTCAGTGTGTTTGACCGAAACATTGATCTATGTGGATTAAAATCTCTTTTTGTTGTATGAAGACATCTGGAGCGCCGGTTCCTTTTAGTTTTAGGAGGATGTGTTCTATGTTACAGGTCTCCCCCGCAGGGGATGAGCGCTGGGCACCTGAGACAGTTACATAAATCCAGTGAGTGCACCTATTTCTTTCTCCTTAACACAGCAAATGCAATTTTCTTTTACCTCACAAGATATAGATGCTCAAGATATAGATGCTCGGTCAACTGCAATTGTTAATTAATGTAAAAAAAATTAATCTATATAAACATGATTATGGGGTCATCAACAATAGAAAGCTGTAGTATGGTCATGTACTTTTGTGGTTTTCTATTGGCTGCCAGAATGAAGCTGACCCTGCCACAGCCATATTGTTCTCCAGGGCAACAGTTTTTTAAAATATATATTTTATACTATACATGCTTTTTGTATTTATTCAATAGGATTTAACACTCAATTATTGTTTAACAGATGAAGCCAACTATGTTTTAATCTCTGAAACCAATAAATGCCTTTAGTTCATTTTGTTTCTACCATGGACTGAACTCTATACAAACAAATCAATTCTCATCACACATTTTAATTTCAGGAAGATGTTCAATATTTGAATTTGCAGAATAGGGGACTTTTTCTGCGATGTCTTGCTCCCTGTGACAGTGAAGGTCTTAATGGAAGTGTAGATCCTTCCCAGTGGCCATTGATTAATGCTACTGGTGGATGCAGAGTAGCATTACATTTTTATTATTAAACCAGGAGTACCACTGCTTTTATATTTATAAAATTGCAGTTCCTATTTCTCTTTAACTGTGTGCTCCATTGCATGTCATTTCCCAGCATCCTTAGCTGCAGCGGGTGCTGTATACTAAGAGATGATGGGGACAGGCAGAGTTGCAGACCTGTCTGAGACATTGAATTGACAAGTGATATTTGTACTGTATTTACTTATTTCTCTTTAAAAAGGCCAGTCAACTTAGTGCATAATATAATAATAATAAATAACAGCTAATCAGTGTTTTTAGCTTTCATAGAAAGATCCAATCATGCTGAACTGCTTTACTTATTGCCTACAGTTAAAGAATAATATGCATTGCATTTCTCCAGGGAACACCTTATTCAAACACAGCCAATTATGTTTATTTAGTTAGGATTAACAATGGTGTGATAATTACTCGGCAAATAAAGAACAGCGCAAAACTAGCAATTGACCCGAGGCTTTGAGGACTGACAAACCGTTGTATCACCAACAGGCAGTAGATAAAGATTGTAAAAACCCTCCAACGCATGTTTAACATGGAAATATTAAAGGTAAAAAAGATAAACTTGTACAAGACTGATATTTGATATTGTAAAAATGTGTCAATCAGCTACAGGTAACCTATTAAACATGCCACTGTCCTTAGTTCACTTTTTCTCTAGGCGGAACTACACTTGAAAGAAAAAGTGATTTATTTTAGTAATAACTTCTCCCATTTTGTTTTTGAAGCATAAATAATGTACAAATCAACCTAAAATATGAAGAGCTTTGCCCTGTGTTTTTTTATTATTTTTTTTTTTAAATGTTCTTGTATTTTTGCGTATCAGGCTTGATTCTACTACTACTACTACTACTACTACTACTACTACTACTACTTCTACTACTACTACTACTACTACTACTACTACTGCACACTTATAATAATTGTTTTGCAAGAGTACATACATACTGTAGTATGCTGTACATACATTTTATTTAGTTCCAGTGGATTTAGTTACTTTTTATAACCCAACATGAGAATCTGCTGTTGAATTAGGACTACATTTAGGTTCTCCAGTGCAGGGATTCCTTTTCCTCTTGTGTGCTTTAATGTTTTATTAATGTGTTATTAATTCCCTGCACTCTGTCTAATTTGTAAATTGCTATGTATGTTGCTGGTGCTATATAAATAAAAAATATACATCTATGCGCTGTGACATTTCTGTGTAAGACGCAATGAATCCACTTTTTTACATGTAGAGAGGGCGATTCTGTTTTATTTAAGTTAGTCTATTCTCTTCCCTTCCCAGCCAGAGCAAAAGACATAGGGTCATTGTCCATGGGAAACTGTCACAAAATAAACACCGCTATAAAGCAAGGAATGGGTTAGAGGATTTAGGAATGCACTGGAAAAGTAAAGTTCACAGTGTGTGGAGAAAGACTAATAAGAATGAGAACATTCCTGAAGTTCACACCACATTATAGACATGATCACAAAGGTGCTGTCATCAGTTACAAGCTACAATTTATAGTCTTTTTTTCTATGCTGCAAAGCCAGACTTGAGAGAGAGTGGCTCGTATTTTTTGTAGGGTTCGAGAATGATTGCCGCTTTAAAGCACCTTTTTTTTTACTTTATCTTTTCATCCACATTATAACTTATGTTTTCTTTTCTTTTTCATGTGCTGCTTTTTAAGGTAGTCTTTACATTTCACAGTCCGTGCAATATCCTACAGGTGTTTTTGAAATAAATCAGTTCTGTAGTAGTAGATAATACTTACTACTTTTTTTTATTTTAAAATTTAACTCTTAATGCCATTTTAATGAGTTTTAATATACCGAGCATCTTTTTATTTCTATAACATGTTTTAGCCCACCTCCACAGCAGTGAAAGATCTTTGTAACATTTTCCTGTTTTTGGTAATTTGTTGCCAATATTCCCAGCAGTTTGAGCTGTAAACTTTAACAATAGATAATGTTACCGTGGCAATATAAGAATACATTGTAGCTGCTGAGTTGCACTGACTGAAGGATTGATTTGAAACTGAAAGGCAGCCATTTAGTGAACCCTGGGAAGCAAGATTTTGATGAACGACCATGGGAGAACGAATCGACGTCAGATTAGGACATTAGTTTTCAATAAAGGTAATCAAATGATACAAATATTAAAACAACATATATATATATATATATATATATATATATATATATATATATATATATATAGATATATATAACATTTATTTATTTTTAAGCTGCTTGGATTGCCTCTTTAAGATGTTTATCAGATCTTGGATTACTAAACAAACTGCTTTGGACAACATGAAATATTGCACATGCTCGTAAATCTGATCTGTTTTCCTCCCCTCTCAATACTATACACATTTTTTTCAACAAGATGTAATAAACACTAAAATGTTAAACATGGTATTTTAAATGCAAAAATCCTGCTGTTTATAATGATCAGAGAAGGACCACACATTTCTATTATTGTATGCATTGTTGCAATTTGCAACAAAAAAAAAGAATGAGCATTGCATCATTATTTATCATTTTACAGTATGTCTGGATGAGGGTTATTTCTGATGGTGAATATAAAAGTTAGTCTCTTGTAAAGTCCATGGGCGCATGGGAGGGAGGAAAAAAGGAGAAGGGGAACCACTGTCCCAGAAAATATAGAAGGACATACTTTTAGTTTGAATAAAAATACTGGAAGTTAGTAAGTAATTATTGTTGATACATTGATGAGGTGGCAATGTGGAGGCGATCTAGTCGCACTCTGGAGGCTGGTGTCTGCTCCGTGGGTCTTCGCAGTTCTTTCAGCAACTTCTGATGACATCAGTGCATGTTGTCTGCTGTGCATTCCACGCTGGTTTCTGGCACTCTCGGGCCTTGTTGGCGGCCCAGCTTCACCCTGCGCGTTTTGCAGACAACACTTCTGCTTCTTTGGGGGTCCCGTCCAGGGTGTGACTCGAGCGGCTCTTCGGTGCCACCTCGTCCATGTACCAACGAATATAGTATTATGCTATTATAAAATGTTCCATATTCTGAGTGCAATATTTTGTTTGTTTATACATTTAATAAACAATGTTACACTGTATATATTCCTTCTATTTTCTCCTATGAACGACCATTAAGTAAAAAAAGAAGAAAAGAAGGATGATAATTTACACAATAACAAATCACAGTTTCCCGAGGAGCTAGCAACAAGAAAAATTGCAGTGAGTGCATTACTTACTAAGTTCCAGTATTTTAAATGACATGAACAGTACTTCACTATATATATTTTTTCTCTTTTTCTCCATTTCCATTTTTCCTCCCTCCTATGTACAGATGAACTTAATAAGAGACTAACCTTTTTTGCACAATGGTACCCTATGACCAGGCAGCAAAGATAGGGTAACTTCCTGCCTCTCATCTGTCTTCCCTACAATCAATCCTAAACGCTGCTGCTAGAATCACTTTTCTCTCTCCTAAATCTGTCTCAGCGTCTCTCCTGCTGAAATCCCTCTCCTGGCTTCCTATTAAATTCTGTATTCTACACACAATTCTCCTCCTCACTTTTAAGGATACACACACCTGCTCCTCCTTACATCTCAACCCGAATGTTTCGCTATACACCTGTTCGACTTGCAATCTGCTCATGAATGTCTTTTGTCTAGCCTTTTTTTTTTTTTTTTTAAATCTAAAGCCCTCTCCCGCCTAAAACCTTTTCTCATTCCCTGCCCCACACCTCTGGAATGCCCTTCCCCCTCCCCCTCAATATCCGACTGGCGCCCTCTCTCTTCACTTTTAGGACCTTTATTAAAACACACCTCTTTAACGAAGCTTATGGGTAGCTCTGCTGACTGACACTATACATGGTATAGTATTAAGTCCGGTGTATTGTAAAGTGCTATGTACCTGAATGGCCCTATATAAATAAAGATATACATACATTGTTTTCCCATTTTGTTCCCCACTAATTAGAATAATTAACTGTGGACTACCACTTTCATCTTAATACAGCTCAACCCCCTTATAACGCTGTGCTTGGGGTCCAAAGAATCACATCGCGTTATAAGCACATCGCGTTAGAAATAATGTACGATTGTGTGCATTGTACAATAAAGTATTTAAGATACCAATAATCGTGTTGTAAAGTATTCATAGATATGAAAATTGGGAGCCACGCTTGCATCGCGCTATAAGCAGATTCGCGATTTAACGGATCGCGTTATAACGGGGTTGAGCTGTATATGTAATATACTGTATTGTACTAATCATTACTATTTTCAATACTCTAACTTTACCAAGTAATTTATTAACCAACTGGTACACTGGATTTGTATTAATATTTTGATCTACTAACTGATGTATTTGCTTGAAACACTCTCTCAATACAAATACTTGTAAGAGAATTTAGGGCCAACCAACACACTATTTCAATTATTTTGTGAATATAAAATGCTTGCTATCTTCACCCTGCTGTTTCAAATTCCAGTGGGGCTGGCAGTTTAGTTATTAAAATGTTTAGAAGATTATTGAATTGCTTACATTGATGCTTGCAGATATAGAAGAAAGAGCTCTGGATATGTAGATTTCATATAGGACTGGAGTCAAATGTGTAGAAATGTTGGTCTTCTGAATCACCACCTGCAAAGAGTTTTAAAGACAGCCCTAAGAAAATATTATAACTCTGCTTCATTGGTGAATGATATACAGAATTAGTTCACTGCTAATGCACTGTAACTTGACTGCATGCATGCATAGCAGAATATAAACCAATGGAGTACATGTGCTAACACAGATCTACTCTTCATTACCTTATCATTTTTTCCTTGCCACCCAAGTTGGAGGTTGTCATCATCTGGTGGGACTCCGATCTGTCCCAAGGTTCAAGCTTACTGGGAAAGTGGGAGGTGTTTTTTGACTGAGGGTTTTTTTCAATCCTTCTGATGTAGAGTAGGCAGACACAAAGGTGAGGTTGGGGGAGTTCAGGAGATGACCAAAGAGCTGGCTGTAGAAAAATGAATTAGGACTGTAATTCCGACATGTTATACTTTAGACATACTTTATTAGTATTTGACATAATATAATTTTTATTAGGTTTGACCTTTCTGTTTGGACAGGAACAGCGCAACAGCACATGCAAGTCCCTCCAAGCAGGCAGAGGATAATGCTCTCACACTATGCGTTTCGCTTGTCGGCATCAGGAGTATGATTAGGGTAGGAAGAACCTCCCCTAAATATACTCCTGATGAAGCTGACAAGCGAAACGCGTAGTGTATGAGCATTATTCTCTGTTTGCTTGGAGGGGTGTTGCCTGTGCTGTCACGCTGTTCCTGTCCTTACTTTTTCACTGTGATTGGAGCTCCGAGAACCGGAAGTGACGACGTGGCCACTCTCTGTTCCATCCACAGAGAGTGGATGGACAGTGGTGAGATGGCTGTAACTCTGAATAGTGTATGAGCCTCTAAACCAATGCATTTAACTTTGTTTCACATTGTGAGTGCGCAATCCGATGTGCTTTACTTTGAATTATATATAAATATTTTTAAACCGTCTGCACTACAGTATATCCTGCTCTTTGTGTCCTTGGAGGTATACCTCCTTCTGCTGATTTACAAGATCTACTGAAAATCAACCAAGAACACCTGGCTGCAATTTTAACCTGTTGGTAACAGAAGGATTTTCTTTATAATCAGTCAATTTGGGTTATTTTATTTTCTCAACTTGGTGAGTTAATGCGTTCTATCTGTGGGTGTTTTCACTATATAATCACCATCACTTTAGATTTGCACTGACTTACTGATTGCTTCGACTACAAATGTAATACTGACTGAGTCTATGAAGTTTTTCAGGGGGGGGCAAAATTTTAACGGCCAGTGCCCAGCGTGAAAGTGGTGGTGAGTGCACCGTGGCGAGCGAGCCCGACCAGCATAAGGGGGGTTCCCCCCCCCCCCCCCCCCGAGAAAATTTTGAAAAAAAAGTGGGCAAATGGTGCATTTTCAAGCAAATTTGAGAAAGCTTGAAGGTTAATAAAGCAATATTAAATATTAAAAAAACACCATTGCATGCAGTTGCACCACATTATTCATACACACACTCTCCCCCCCTGCATCTCCCATCTCTCTCCCCCCCTCTGCATCTCCCATCTCTCTTCCCCCCTGCATCTCCCATCTCTCCCCCCCCCTCTGTATCTCCCATCTCTCTCCCCCTGCATCTCCCATCTCTCCCCCCCCTGCATCTTCCATCTCTCCCCCCTCTGCATCTCCCATCTCTCTCCCCCCTGCATCTCCCATCTCTCCCCCCCCTGCATCTCCCATCTCTCTCCCCCCCTGCATCTCCCATCTCTCTCCCCCCCTGCATCTCCCATCTCACTCCCCACCCCTGCATCTCCCATCTCTCCCCCCCCTCTGCATCTCCCATCTCTCTCCCCCCGCATCTCCCATCTCTCCCCCCCCTCATCTCCCATCTCTCTCCCCCCCTACATCTCCCATCTCACTCCCCCCCCTGCATCTCCCATCTCTCCCCCCCTGCATCTCCCATCTCTCCCCCCCTGCATCTCCCATCTCTCCCCCCCTGCATCTCCCATCTCTCCCCCCCTGCATCTCCCATCTCTCTCCCCCCCTGCATCTCCCATCTCACTCCCCCCCTGCATCTCCCATCTCTCCCCCCTCTCTGCATCTCCCATCTCTCTCCCCCCTGCATCTCCCATCTCTCCCCCCCCTGCATCTCCCATCTCTCCCCCCCTGCATCTCCCATCTCTCCCCCCCCCTGCATCTCCCATCTCACTCCCCCCTGCATCTCCCATCTCTCCCCCCCCTCTGCATCTCCCATCTCTCTCCCCCCTGCATCTCCCATCTCTCCCCCCCCTGCATCTCCCATCTCACTCCCCCCCTGCACCTCCCATCTCTCCCCCCCTGCATCTCCCATCTCTCCCCCCCCTGCATCTCCCATCTCTCCCCCCCCTGCATCTCCCATCTCGATCCCCCCCCTGCATCTCCCATCTCGATCCCCCCCCTGCATCTCCCATCTCTCTCCCCCCCCCTGCATCTCCGATCTCACTCCCCCCCCCTGCATCTCCCATCTCTCCCCCCTCTGCATCTCCCATCTCACGGTGAGAGTGATTAGGGGTGCAGGAGGGAGGGCCAGAGGGAGAGTCTGGGTGCCGGATGGGGCGTTACAGCGCGGGAGAGCGGAAGGGCACGTGGCGGCCCCCACCCCTGCCCCAACCTCCCCCCACCCCCAATCTCCCTCGCCCCCCCAAGCTTCTTTGCCCCCCCAATCTCCCTCTCTCCCCCGCATCTCCATCTCTCCCTGGTCCCACGGGTCCCTACCGTATGCGGCCATGGGTTCAGACGGACGGTGAGGCTGGAATGAAACAGACGGTTCGATCGAGGTGCTGGCTGGTGTGCAAAAGCACGGGAGAGTGTGGCGGCCCCCACCCCTGCGTGACTGCTGCTGTCTACTTTCGCTAAAGCCCCGTCTCCCATCCAATCCCGGGCCGCGGCCCAGCATATTTTATTAAATTAATGCGAGGATCCAGGGGGGGGCAAGCGCCACCCCATGCGGACGCCCATGCGTGTATGCTATATAGAATCAGCTGTGATACACTGCTTTGTGTATCTGCCATTACTTGACAGCCCGAAATGCCACAAGTGTATTAAATCTCAGGGGAAAGATTAGGACTTTCTGTAAATGAGGGGGGGGGGGGAATCATGGAAAAAAGCTTTCAGGAGGCTTGGAAATTCGTTTCTTACAAATGTAATTTTAAAGTCATAAGTGAAACTAATTGAATAAGTCAATCTGCACCCAAGCTTATTATAATTAAGGCAATTTGATTTCTTCTGTTTTTCTTGGGGGAGTACTAAATAACACTATTTGATACTATCACCATATTAGTGTTACACAATAGAGTACTGTACATATGTATAACATACTAACAAAACATTGTAGTACCACATTGTAGTTATGGAAACAGTAGCTAATTTGTAGGTTATAATACAACTATACAAATCTAACAGTCGCTGCCATTTTAAAGTGTTGTCAATGGTACAGCATACCATAGTTTTGGACTTCCTTCTCGGGTGAAGAGGCAAAGAAACCTTGCTATTGAGGAACTTTGTTGCAGAATTTAAAATGATCACATGATCTGTGGAAAATAGCTGAAGCGCTCAAATGCAGGTATATCTCAAAATGATAATAAGCCAGACCACTGTACCAGGGTACTAACAATTGATATAGTACCTATTGTGTCATATAATGGGTACTATCCTCCTGAAGACAGGTGTTGTGTGGTGCAACCCACTCACCATATGTCTCATTGGCAGGTTCCCCTGAAAAATATGCAAATACTCACATCCTGGTAGGGCAGGCAGGCTGCTGTGCAGCTACTCAATGCAATACAGGGAAAAGGGAGACCAAAAAGCGCACCAGCACAAACGGAGCAGGAAGAAACCAGAACAAAAAAATGATTAAAAGGGCACTTTAATGTGGCAAAAGACCCATCCAATGCATTTCGAACGTCGCAGCGTTCTTTTTCAAGGAAAAAGAACGCTGCGACGTTCGAAATGCATTGGATGGGTCTTTTGCCACATTAAAGTGCCCTTTTAATCATTTTTTTGTTCTGGTTTCTTCCTGCTCCGTTTGTGCTGGTGCGCTTTTTGGTCTCCCTTTTCCCTGATCACATGATCTGACCTAGTGTAATGGGGTGAACGGTTATAACTTTTTTTTTAATTATTATTATTACACGTACAGACATACTAAATGTTTCCTGCTTTATCCTCCCTCGCCCCCCTGAAATTTACTTCCAGATCTACTAATGCTCTTAAAATATCTGCAAATCTACCACAGTAGCTACTTTATTTAAACAATAACACCTTTTCTTTCAGTAGGAATTTGGTAGCCATGTATTTTAAGCAGTCTGGCAGAGCATTTCAATCTGACTGGTTGTGCACAATCCATTCTGAACGGCTGATACTTTTGGAATTAAAGAGTCTGATCTACAGATATTTTTCACTCAAGTGAGGTTTTTTAAGCGATAAAGGATAAGCTACAGTAGCATTTCTGAACCAGTCATTGTAAAAAATCGATGACGTGAGACCTATTTATCTCTCACTCATGGACACAGCCCCGGGTTAATTCATAATTCAACGTACGTGTTAAAATGGTCACTAAAATAGAACATATAAATCAAAAACACTCAGCAAGTGGTTGCTCCTTTGTCAGCAAAGAGGGTTTCAGAATATACAAAGAAAAGCTCTCCTGTAGTGAACAGTCCTATTAAATTGGCATAATTTAATTTCAGATCATTATCAGACTATAGACAAGCTAACCTCAGGATGCATTCTACAGCAGCAGCAGCTAGGGTTTGTATAACCATTTAGGAGATCTTCCCTTGATAGATATTTTTTTTTGTTCTGAAAACTTCAAAGAAACCAAAATCCAGGTATCAATAGGATAGATACAGTATGATTTTTACACACCCACCCATACCCATAGTTTAGTAAATAGTAAATTGCTGTCGTTTTTAGTGCTGTCTTACCAATGCTGTGCTATTGTATTTAATTCATGTGACATTGTACAGATCATCGTTTTTTTACACAGAACTGTTTTAAAAAAACAAACCAGGGAATTCTTCTGATAAACTTTTGGAAGAAACATGCAGGAATGTAGCACAATGTTTTGATTACCCCCGTTTCAGGTGAGGCCAGTATGTTAGTCTGGGAGTTATCAGTCTGTAATGTTTGTATAGTAGCCACTGAAGCTAAAAGTTCTGATTTTAATCCAGATCTTCTATAGCTAAATATAGTGATTTCAGTGGAGTACTGTACATAAGCAATTAGGGCATTCTGCAACAACATCTGTACACACACACACACACACACACACACACACACACACACACACACACACACACACACACACACACACACACACACACACACACACACATATAGGAAATGGAAATATTACTGTATGCTCATTTGCATGTCTTAGACAGGTCTGCAACCCTGCCTTTCACCATTATCACCCAGCACACAGTGCTTCACTGCAGCAAGGGATCCTGGAAAATGACATGCAAGTGAGCACACAGTGCCACCTTTTGCTTCAAAACCATAAAACATAGTCCCTTGTAAGCTTATGCTTGCTGCATTTCACAGCTTTGAGCACAGCCTGGGTTAAGATGCATAGCCAGTAAATCAACCCACAGACAGCCGTTTCGACCTTAATGGGTTTCATCAGTGTGGGGTTGGTTATACTGGCTATGCAAAAATGAAGCAATGAGGATGGGTTTCACCACACTTAGTTAAGTTATGGTGGGTTAAAAAAAAGTGGCAAAAACCCTCCACAGTAAAGCATATAGCAAATGGAAATATTACTGTATGCTCATTTGCATGTCTTAGACAGGTCTGCAACCCTGCCTTTCAGGGGACCATGTTATATGGTTTTGAAGCAAAAGGTGACACTCTGTGCTCATTTGCATTTCCCAGAATCCCTTGCTGCAGTGAAAGCACTGTATGCTGGGTGATAATGGTGAAAGGCAGGGTTGCAGACCTGTCTAAGGCATGCAAATGAGCACACAGTAATATTTCCATTTGATATATATATATATATATTTGCAGACCTGCCTAAGACATGCAGATGAGCATACAGTTGTATTTGCATATTTGCTTTCCTGTGGAGGGGTTTTGTCACTTTTTTTACTCACCATAACTTAACTCAGTATTATGGTATAGCCTATCCCATAGCCTCTCATGCATACCCAGTTAAAATCAACCCCACACTGATGAGACCCATCAAGGTCGAAACAGCTGTCTGTGGGTGGTTTTCTGGGTATGCACCTTAACCCTGGCTGTGCTCAAAGCTGTGACCATGCAGCAAGCTTAAGCCTATAGGGAACCATGTTAAAAATGGTTTTTGAGGCAAAAAGTGACACTGTGTGCTCATTTGCATGTCATTTCCCAGAATCCCTTGCTGCAGTGGAAGTGCTGTATGCTGGGTGATAATGGGGAAAGGCGGGGTTGCAGACCTGCCTAAGACATGCAGATGAGCATACAGTTGTATTTGCATATATATATATATACAGTGTTCGACAAACGCAGCACACGTTTGGTACTAGGTGGCGAGTAGATTTTTTGGTGATTTGTCGACCACTGTATATATATATATATATATATATATATAATTTTTTTTTTTTTTGTCAGACACACTCAGGAGCTTATTAAAAAAGTGAAAAGATTTATTTTTATTATCTACATAAATGTTTCAGTCCTGTTCCAGGACATTTCTCAATACCTATGGCTTATTGTTCATTATGGGACTGAATAAAAGTATGGCTAGCTGATAATGAACACACAGGGGGCTCAATTTTGCTTTAGACAATAATGATACCAAAATATGTCATACAATGTTTACATTTTAAGGTTTCAAGCTAGGATTGTTTGAAAGTGCATAGCGTTCCTTCTGTTGTCTGTACACTTAGGCATGGTTTTGCATTTCTTATATGTAGAATACATATATATTTTCACTGGGGTTAAAAACTATGCAAAGGTTTAGAGGACTCGAAAATTAACAAATTTAGCTATTTATCAATCCAATACGTTCTCAAATAATATTTGACCTTAATTTTATGCCAAATGCTGTGTCCTTGTTGTCAAGACTTAGAACAGACTGGCTCTTCGCCAAAGTGGGGCTGAATACTGACCTCAGTTTTACAGATGTGCAAAGAAATCCCCAGATGTTTGAAAACCACATGAATAAAATTATGCAAATCAATGATAATTTTTTTTAGAACTAATCAGTTCACTTCTGGGTTTAAATACTATGGCTAGTTTTTCTATGGTTATTTGTAATTAATCCAATTCTGAATTGTTGACTCTGTAATAGTCTTTACATGTTCATAAAGAAGGATTGGAAGTGATATAAGAAAACAGATTAAAGTGTTGGGAAGAGAGAATAGCAATTTTAGGCTCTGAAAAATAAACAGAGATTTCAGACATTAATGATGTAGACTATTTGGCCAAAGGCTAAGCCTGTTGAAGATGGGAAAAACATGTCTTAAAACAAGACCACATTGTGTTCCCAGAAATGTTTTCATACAGTAATTGTACTTATTGACCCTTAAAAAAATGTGCAACATGTAGCACTAAAGCTGCAAAAGACAATGACACCCTCATCTACTTTATATCTGTTTATTTAGGCTGTTGTACAGTAAGTAAATGTCACAAGTTAAGTCTTCCTCTGAGAGATCTCCAGGTGTTTTTTATCTGTCTGTTAAGACCTTCAACGGGTAATAATCCAGTTCTACACGAGCAGTGACACTCACAACACATGGTAAGACCTACTTACAGACGAGACAACGCGTATTCTAAAACATGCCTTAAACTTGCTTTAAACTAGCCAGGTACATGCTGGGTACATGCTGGGTACATGCTGGGTAAATTTCAGTGACATTTCTGCAGAGACTAATGGCCCATCGGATTAACACAGCAAGGGTCGCTGGCAGTCCCATTCAGTTTGAATGAGACTGCCAGGGACCCCCGCTGTTAATCCGATGGGCCATTAGTCTCTGCAGAAATGTCACTGAAATGTGTCAGCATGTACCCAGCATGTACCCAGCATGTACCTGGGTCTTGTTGGCGATTGCCACTGGTTTGTTTTAGAATAACCGTCGGCACTACAGTAGGTGGTGTCCGAAACTCAAGAAGAAACCAACAGTGTTATTCCAGCACAACACGGTGGCCAGTTTCATTAGCGTTTGTGTTTTTATTCTAAAAAACTAAAAATTGTGTTTCGATTTTGACAAAACTCAAAATAAGTAGGACTTTTTTTTTTTTTTTTTTTCAATGTTGAAATTTGAACTACCTGTGCATAAGGTCTCACGTTTTCCACTTGTAAAGTCAAAAGTTCAACCAGAGGATGAGTATCTCTCAGGTTTTGGTT